>NC_053162.1:14734678-15038741 GCF_016835505.1 Polypterus senegalus
ACTGAGGCAAGCAGTTGGGGTGCAGAGTTCAGCACAGCCTTCCTGCAGAAAGGGCAGTATGTACCTGATGAGAACTCTGGGGATGATGACGATGATGATGATGGAGGAGGTAGCAGCTCATATTCCCATAATCATGACGGGCTCTGGTCCAGCAAGCTGTAGTGGCTCTGGTTGATTTTGGGCACCAGAAGGTAGGTTTTCTTTATCTTATTCACATGCAGTATCTAACCTTAGTCGCTGATGTAAAAGTACACAAAAATGCTTTAATTTTATGCTAAACATGATAAAATCACCATTAAGAATTGTCCTTTTGTTAAAGCAAGGCACAAAAACAAATACAGCGTGACCAATTAGCTTAAGCATTGGACTGTAAAGCACAAATGGCTGACTACAGGACATTTAGCCGACCCAGCTGTAAAAACTGTACCTTATACATGGGATTTGTAAATTTCCTTAGGTAAAAAAATATGAGGGTATTGTGAATAAGCAGCGCAGACTCAGCTATTGTGTTAAGATGTCAGGTCAAGCAGGAATTGACGAACGTGGGTCAATAGGGCAGAAGGATTCTGACAGAAAGACATAGTGCTTTGGTGATGCCCACTTCAGCGAAGGAAATGAGAGTCAAATGAATGCTAAAGCCCATATTCCATGTGCAGTGCCCCTCCATAATGTTTGGGACAAAGGCACCTTTTTCCTTGATGTTACCCCTCTGTTCTACAATTTAAAATTACAAATCAAATCTGTGATTGAAGTGTACATTGCAGACTTTCAATTAAGGGAATTTAAATATATCTTAGTCACACAACACTTTTTCATTATGACCACCTGACCCCAAACCCCCCACCCATTTTAGGGCACCATCATTTTTGGAGGCAGCATTGTGGCGCGTTGGGTAGCGCTGCTGCCTTGCAGTTAGGAGACCCGGGTTCGCTTCCTTGCGTGGAGTTTGCATGTTCTCCCCGTGTCTGCGTGGGTTTCCTCCCATAGTCCAAAGACATGCAGGTCAGGTGGATTGGTGATTCTAAATTGTCCCTGGTGTGTGCTTGGTGTGTGTGTGTGTGTGTGTGTGCCCTATGGTGGTGGGCTGGCGCCCTGCGCGGGGTTTGTTTCTGCCTCACACCCTGTGTTGGCTGGGATTGGCTCCTGTGACCCTGTGTTACGATACAGCAGGTTGAATAGTGGATGGATGGATAATTTTTGGGATAAAACAATTGCAGGTCACACATCTCCAGGAGCTGAAGATCTTCTCTGGTGATGCTCTGCCAAGCGTCTAATGATGTGCTGCTGTCTGAAACCAAATTACTTGGCAACCAGGAACAGTATATGCTGGTAATGGGAATCATAACATGGTGGTGCCCATATGCAAAACAAAATAATGCTGCAGCACCAGGAAATAAATCATCACTATCATCAGGAAACATTAGAATGCAAAAGTAACTGCACAGAAATGTTCCAGAAATAAAGAAACCCATACTGTACTCCTATGTATACTTTTACTTGAAATATATTGTTAAGGTGAACAATTCAGAGGCCAGGGTTATTATTTGGAGATAATGTACAGCATTTGGTCGGGGTGACGCAGGTCACTGGTATAGCAGGGCTTAAAGCCCTAATGCAATGTTAGCATTACAACCCTCAGCACCCCAAATGCTGCAGGCTCTATCGTATTGATTTACAGCATTATTTCCATCATGCAGTTAGGCTGAAACCAGACACTAAGATGTCCGCAGGGTCAGATAATCTGTCACATACAAGACATGAGATCAAAAAGGACAGAGAAGAGCACTGACCGGAAAGGACCAGCTGATCCATAATGTTGATTCTCTTCACAGTGAAAGGCCCATTCTCAGGGAAACTGCCCAGCACCACCAAAAGGAATCACGAGTGAACTTCACAATGTACAAAATGTGCTTTCACACATTTGACTCAGTGGCGCCGTTTGTCAGCTTTATTTAGTGGCATTCTGTGTCCCAGGCCATGTCGTCAACCTCTGCTTTTACTTAAGTGGCCTGAATCCAAATGCATTTTCTCTCCTAGCCAGTGTCCTAATGTACTGCACTCTGAGACCTGGCGCCTGAGCTGCGAGGAGCCAAAAGGGGGGCAGCAGCAGCAGCCTTTCAGCTAGTAATGAGGAAACAGGGGGCTTCAAAGGTCAGTAAGGAGCTGGCCAGATTGTTTACATGCATGCTGAGATAGCACGTGTGTGGGCCAACAGGGCACAACACCAGGAAGTTCTTGGTATTTATAAAATTCTGAGGTCTCTTAAATCTTCTCCACTTTAGTGTGCAGCTGGATCATGTAGGCTGAAATCCCAACTACAGTAGTGAGGGGAAAAGACAACCAGTGGCACTTATCGGGTGCTTGTTCGTATTACAATGAAATAAACAATCAATAAAAAGAACCAACTGCAGCTAAGCCAGGGCAGTGCCCTTGTGATAACGGAGTGGAGGGTGCAGCAGGTTTGGACCCTATGAGAGTCTATTGAGGGCTCAACTCACCAGCAGGAGGCAGTAGATACAGTACCCTACTGCATAGCTGTCAACCTGTACTCAATGACAAGAAAGAAGGAAGAATAATTTGAATAACTCTTAGAACAGACCCACTCATAAAAGCCTGGAGGGTGGTCATTGTTTTAGTATTTATGTTCCTTTTATTCGTTTCCTTATCCTTACTTAAACAAGGGTTGTAAGCCTATAAACTTTAATAGTTAAAAAAAAGTTAGATGTTGTGATCCAAATCAGGATAATATTGGGATGGGAATTGGGTTGGGAAGGCAGCAGAGTAAACCATTATGCAGGTTATGGGGCTGTAGGCAGCCATTTGGGTCAAATAAAATTCAGTGTGTCACTGCAGTCGGAGTATTCAATAAGCTTTGAGCTCATATAACCTACTTATGTTTTATTTTTTCATGTATCATTTCAGCTTGTTACATTGCTTACTCTTCCTTTACAATACAATACAATTTATTTCTGTATAGCCCAAAATCACACAAGAAGTGCCGTAATGGGCTTTAACAGGCCCTGCCTCTTGTCAGACCCCCAGCCTTGACTCTCTAAGAAGACAAGAAAAAAGTCCTTGTAGGGAGAAAATGGAAGAAACCTCGGGAAAGTCAATTCAAAGAGAGACCCCTTTCCAGGCAGGTTGGGCATGCAGTGGGTGTCAAAAAGAAGGAGGCCAATACAATACAATACAATACACAGAACAGAACAAATCCACAATACAGTATAAAAATAAAAAATGTACAAGTACGGAGTAGAATTTAACAGTAGATGATCTCACATAATATGATTTGGATTTGTTTAGAGTCCTGGAGACCTCAGCCATTCCACAGTTGAGTCAGTTGCTGTGCCAGCCAATCCAATGAAAGGACCCCTCTACCCAACAATTCCTGCGATCCTCCATCAGAGATGACTTTACCTTAGGCAGGCAAAACAACTTGACAGGTGGGCCGTGGCACCAAGTGCCACATTTGAGTACCGAGGGGACAAACAGAATAGGTGAGGTGATAAATTATAACTGTCATGTTACTTATGTTTCAGTGCGAATGACTAACAACAGAGATGCAGTCTGTACAGTTAATCAGCAGCTCTAGTCAGGGTGTGCTAAACTGAAGTTGTGAGTCTTCAGCCGGGATTTAAAAGCTGAGACCGAAGGGGCATCACTTATAGTAGCAGGCAGACCATTCCACAGTTTAGGGGCCCTGTGACTAAAAGCTTGACCTCCCACTGTTATTTTATTAATTCTTGGAATCACAACCAGACCAGCATCTTCAGATCTTAATCTGCGCTCGGGTTTGTAAGTCATGACAAGTAAGTCGGACCTTGGCCTTTCTATTATACATTCTTACTTTCGTTTTCATTGTTATAGGGTGGGAAAATATTTATTGGGATCTTCCAGGAGAAATGCTGATAAGGGGGCACAGCTCTTAGTTGAACATTGATAGGTTTGTTGTGCCAAACCAGTATCTTTAACTTGGCACACATTAGCATTTTGAAACCCGCGTCAACCATGTAGCACAGTTTTGGGTTCATCTAAAGTACTTATAAGAAAAGATTTGGTTGTGACACAACCTTTAACACAATTTCCCAGTGTCCTACAATGGAACAGAACTCAATGGAGGACTACTGACGTCACTTCCTCTCTCAATTTGTCAGCTCCTCCCCTTCCCCTTCCTCCATTTCCAAATCCAATAGAGTCTAGCTGTTTACTTTCAGAGCTCCGCTCCATTAAGGAGGTTGTCGCTTTACATTATACATTAGTGATGTTTCGCAATATGCCCGGTTACACTATGGTTAAGACTAGGGTTGTAAGAGGATTATCTGACTCAAATAACGACAATTACTGAGTAAATCAACTGACATAAACATATAATCCAATTCTTTGTTCAGTAGAGATACTGAATCGCAGAAGTGCACAGGTCTGCAACTAGACCCTTGTCTTCAAAACTTTGGTCTAGACCTCTGACAGGCTAGGATCTCCTCCCTGGAGAAAAGTCTATATTTAAAACAGCTGTGAAGAGCCATTAGTGACAACTGTCCACATTCTGGGCATTTTAAATATTTGTCATCTCCTTGGACATTAAACTGATGTCCTGTGGTGTTCCTAATTTCTCATTTACGCCCCACTACTGCTGAACCCTGGAAACACGAGAGCACTAAAACTGCTGACCTGCTCTACCCTGGGACTTTTGCATTGTGGCTTTCTGTAATCTTCCGACCTCCTAATTTCTGTAGACTCCATGAGTACTTGCGCTAACTGCTGTGTTCCCCTCTAACAAGTCATATCAAGGGTCTCCCAGCAGGGCCGGAATGAGGGTTTGTATGCAGAGAGATTTTGTAATACAGGCTAAAAAAAAATGATTTGTGTCCTGATTGATTTGTGTTATTGCTGTTGTGATTGTGAGATGGGACAATAAACCAAACAACCTTTCCATGGTGCAAGTTCATCATTGAGCCAGGGATCTAATGGCTCCTGCTGGACATAACACCACTTGTGCTTTGCGGTGTCTGATAACAAATACCCTCACTTTTCTCTTCCATTCCATCTTTCTCACTCTGTGCATTTCTCTTCTTTCTCCTTTCTCTATAAACCCACACTCTTGCAATAAGCACCCTTCTTTAGCACTTCAAAGGTGCTGTCCCAAGTGCACCATTCACCTTATACAGTAGTGAGCATACATAATGGGGCTTCTTCTACAGCAACATGCCCTTATAATCACTTACTGGACCTGCTCTTTTACTTTACCCAATTCAGTGGTTTTCTTCTTTTTTGCAATTCTTGTATGAGTTTGAGGGGAGTTGTTATTGTTGTATGCTATAAAATTTCTTGAGCTTCTGAAAAAAGCTCAGTTTTCCCCTTAGGGCAATTAATATACTCTCTGACTATCTGTCTATCTATCTATCTATCTATCTATCTTATAGTGCTGTTCATACCTTCATATCTATCTATCTATCATATAGTGCCTTTCGTATCTTATCTATCTATCTCATAGTGCCCTTCATATCTTCATATCTATCATATAGTGCCTTTCGTATCTTATCTATCTATCTATCTATCTATCTATCAGATATAACTATGGCACTACATAAGGTAAACTAACTACATTCCTATCTCTCTATTTCATTCATTAAGTTGGCCACTTCTGAATCAAGGCAAAATGCCCTTCATATGAAACTGGGATGCATCAGAACAATGGAGCCTTCTAAAAACAAGTTCAAAGAATACAAAATTATTTGATTTATTTTCTTTGTAAATTTTTTAATTATCTTTATAATAAAGAGGTGGAACGACCAAATGAGGGAAATGCAAACATTAAAAACTGAAGAAAGTCCTTAACCTTTCAGCACCACCCACCCTACCACATTCAGAGAGAAAAGATGCAGAGGAAACAAAGGAGATGTTCAGAACACAATCTGGGCAAAATAAATGATTTTTGATAAGCACAGTTTCTTTGTGTAAAAATGACATAACACTATTTGCTACAAAGACAAAAGCCCTGGTGTTCATTATCTTAAGACAAGACTTCTCAATGTCTCCATCTCTTTCCCAGCTTCTGAAAAAAAATCACCAAAGAGCAGGATGAGCAATTAGTAGCACAGTGCTCTTTGTGAGCATGCCCCATTTATTTATTGATATTTATTGCTTCTGTTTATTGCCATTGCTTTGTTTAGTAACACATGCCTGCCCCCCCATCATTGCACAGGTTTTCTGTACTGTCCCTCAGATTTGTTTGATGTAACAAATGACATTTCATTGCTATGCATGGTATGACAAGTGAACTGAATCACTATATATTACAGGTAGTGGTTTACTCTGCACACACCATGGGAGAAAATGCATTCATTTAAAAAAAGTATTCTTTGAGACAAAAACATAAAATGTACCATAAAAAACAAAATAAAAACCAAGAAGCATGCACGGTAAAGGACGGACTCCTGCGCTTTGCCCAATGCAGCCAGTATAAACTCCAGCTGTGTCTCTTTGAGCTCCATGACGGACAAATTGTGCAATACACAACACTGATCCAGATAGAAATTTTAACTGAAATTAACTACATATTAATAGTAATTTCATCAAAATGATTGATATTTCCTTTAAGCATATTTTTATATTTCTTTAAAGCAGAAGTCGCTCTGATTACTTTCTAATACAAAACAGTTTTAATAAACGCTTGCCAGGGCATATGAAATTATTCCAGTTAGATATTTAACAGTCTTGTGCGACAGAAGCAACTGAATCAACAGTGAAACACAAATCAGTCATCGGCACAATCTAAGTTATTTAGCCACATCACAAATTAGTGCAGCACTTCCATTGTTTCTGTGAATATTCAGTCATCATCCTACCCGCTATATCCTAACTACAGGGTCACGGGGGTCTGCTGGAGCCAATCCCAGCCAACACAGGGCACAAGGCAGGAACAAACCCCGGGCTGGGCGCCAGCCCACTGCAGGTCACACACACACACACACCAAGCACACCCCAGGGAAAATTTCGGATCACCAATGCACCTAACCTGCATGTCTTTGGACTGTGGGAGGAAACCAGCGTAGACACGGAGAGAACATGCAAACTCCACACAGGGAGGACCTGGGAAGTGAACTCAGGTCTCCTAACTGTGAGGCAGCAGCCCTACCCACTGCGCCAACGTGCTGCCCTTCTGTAAATATTGTGGACTTTAAAATTATTTGAAAATGAAAAAAATATGATATATTGAAATATTGATTTTCTTACCATTTATTCAGCTAATTGCTTACGTACGTCAGTTTATATACACTGGTTGTTCAAAAGATGCTCTTTTTAGTAACAACATATCCATATACAGAGAGCAAACATCCACAAGAGGCCAGGGTCAGGAGATGTCACATTTAAAAGTAACTTAGTTACTTTACTCATTACTTACAAAAAAGTAAATAAATATGCAATATAGTTACTTATTATAAAATTCAAAGTGTTGCAAACAGTACATTACTTTTTATTTTTCCTGCTAATAGAGATACATAACAGATGCTTAATCAAATAAGTCTATTTCTATGAACAAAAAGGAAAAAGAATATTCATTCTTACTCCAGTCGATTTTAGGAAGAAAACATAAAGCAGGATATTCATTTCATATTTGTTTTATTATGCAGCTTTTAGTGCTCCATATTTTAATCCTTTTATTTGTTAGCATGTTGGTCTAGCATCGAGTACAGTCAATTTAAATGTCTAGTGGCCATCTACTTCTAAGTTAAGAGAATACGTTAATTTCTTCATGTGTTGTAAAGTACATAACATCCACCCTCTTCTTCCATCCTCAGTGCAAACTCAGTTATAGAAACATTAGTTGCTGGGCCACCAACTCACACGATTTCCACACATCTGCTGAATATAACTGGTTTAAAACTAAACAGATACAGTATGTTACAGTATGTTATCTACAGGTTGCTTTTACTAAACCGAACGCAGCACACTCTTTTATGATTGGCTGTGCAACTAAGCCCCGCAAAGGACCAGCGCTTGCTTTTTGCCATAACAAAAAAGGTAATTTACAGGGTGGGCTTAGTTATGGGATGCACACTGGGCCGCCTGGACATTGTAGCAAAGGAGAGAATGAAAACAAAACTGAGTGCCTTTATGAACAATGCTGCACATCCCCTCTCTGACACATAACTTTCAGCCAGTGAGTTATTCTGCAGAAATGTGTCAAGAGATGTAACTGGGAGCTTCTGTATACCAAAAGGTAATAGGCCTTGATAACGCCTCACTGGGATTGGGACTGCCAAGTTAATGTTATCCTGGTGTGTGTGCGTTTATATATATATATATATATATATATATATATATATATATATAGTCAGGGATGCCAGGGGCCATGACCCGGCTGGGACGTCATGAGGGACCGGATGTGGGTCTGTGCCCACCCTGGATCACGTGGGGGTTGCCTTCCAGGTTGCTCTGGGGGCCACGGGTACAGGGCATGGAAGCTCCACCCTGTTGGGGCCCGTGGACACCGCCAGGAGGCGCCCCAATGCCTTGGGGACCTGTTACCCCAGCACTTCCGCCACACCAGGAAGTGCTGGGGGGAAGATTTAGGACGGCGCCCGGAGAGCAGCCGGCACTTCCGCCACGCTGGGGCGTGGCCAGAGGAGGAATGCCGGGAACACCTGGGGCTCATCCGGGAACCATATAAAAGGGGCCGTCTCCATTCATTCGAGGCTGGAGTCGGGTGGAAGGAGGACGAGGCACGAAGAGGTGTGGAGGCAGCCTGAAGAAAGGCATTTGTGGCCAGGACTGTGATTATTGGGGTTTTGTGCACTTTGGACTGGGTCTGTGTGACCATAATCATTGTAAATAGTTGTAAATAATAAACGTGTGGTGGTGAGTAACATCATGTTCATCTGTCTGTGTCTGGGCGGATTCACAATATATATATATATATATATATATATATATATATATATATATATATATATATATATGTATATATATGTATATATATATATATCTATCAGACTTGTACATCAGACTTGTTGGCTGCACATCCATGATGCGAATCTCCCGTTCCACCACAATCTAAAGGTGCTCTACTGGATTGAGATCTGGTGACTGTGGAAGCCATTTGAGTCCAGTGAATTCATTGTCATGTCCAAGAAACCAGTTTGAGATGATCTGAGCTTTGTGACATGGCACGTTATCCTGCTGTAAGGAGCCATCAGAAGATGGGTACACTGTGGTCAAAAATGGATGGACCTGGTCACCAACAATACTCAGGTAGGCTGTGGTATTTAAACGATGCTCAGTTTGTACTAAAAGCCCCAAAGTGTGCCAAGAAAATATCTCCCACACCATTACACTACCACCAGCAGCCTGAACTGTTAACACAAGGCAGGATGGATCCATGCTGTCATGTTGCTGATGCCAAATTCCGACCCAACCATCCAAATGTTGCAGCAGAGACCGAGACTCGTCAAACCAGGTCACATTTTTCCAGTCTTCACTTGTCCATTTTTGGTGAGTCTGTGTGAATTGCAGCCTCAGTTGCCTGTTCTTAGCCGACAGGAGTGGCACCTGCTCCAAGGTTCTACGTGTTGTGCATTCAGAGATGATCTTCTGCACACCTCAACTGTAGTGAGTGCTTATTTGAGTTATAGTTGCCTTTCTATCAGCTTGAACCAGTCTGGCAGTTCTCCTCTGACCTCTGGCATCAACAAGGCATTTTCACCCAGAGAACTGCCACTCACTTCAGTCTCCTTTCTTCCCCATTCTGATGCTCAGTTTGAACGCCTAAATGCATTGACCTGCTGCCAAGTGATTGGCTGATTAGATATTTGCATTAACAAGCAGTTGAACAGGTGTACCTAATGAAGTGGCTGGTGAGTGTATATATTTACTAATTTGAAGAGCTTCTGTAAAAAGCCAAATTCCCCCCTCTGTCTATTATATAGTGCCTTTCATATCTATCCATCTCTGTTTACTGTATATATGTATACACATACAGTACACCTGCATACACACACACAAAATATATGGACAGATTTTGTAGACCAACATACAGAGTATATATAAATATGCATACACACACACTCACTGTATGTACTGTATATAATTATGATAGCAGTCTCATAGTGAACATTATATTTTTAGCAGACACTGAGGTCGTATTCTGGGAAAAGCACTGAACCCTAAAGCACAAGGTAGGCCATTTAATCCTGAGCCATTTCTGCTACTAGATCTCACATTTTACAACAATGGAATCAGCTGCACTTATGACATTTTTATATAAATCATAAATTAGGCTAACAGCACTTCAGTGAAATTGGCCAAGTGGCCTGAGATTTACCAAGACAGACTGACGGAGTGCCCGTTTCTCTAAGTACATCATAAGGATGTGGTGCACTGCCCTGGATGACAGAACACATTGAAATGTATTAAAAAATAGGCTGACGTTCAGCATGGACAAGGAGGGGATGCGAGACTTCATTTTAGCTGAAATCTGCACAGTCCTATCCATATGACACTCTCAGAGGTTTGTGTCACCATGCAAGATCAGCACAAACAAAGAAGGTGAAGACTCATGTGGCTGTCCTTAATGGCTGACATGTGAGGTGACATTTAAATGAATGTCAAGTATGACGCCACTGCTGCCGATGAAAGAAGATCAAAATAACTCACTCAATCTAAAATGTAAAGTTTTAAAAAAAGCCACCAGTGCCCCAGCATTGAACAAAAGCAACGTGGAACTACGGGGGTTTTGCAGTGGGAATGTGAACATTGATCTTCATGTTACAATTACTGATTGTTGTGTCAGTAGCCTGCCCACACTTCCCTTGAAAATGTCTTATGATCTCCAAAACCTCAAGCTAGCAACGTTTCACTCCATCACTTCAATCTACGTCAGGTTTGAGGCTGTGCTGACATCAGGCCAAACAGGGCCAACGAGACATGTCTGTCACTAGCAGCTCTTCTAGCATTTTTATGTGGAAGTCCCAAGCACTTTTACTGGTATAATCCCCCCAACATTTCCAGAGCCTGTCACCTCCAAGTGAGCCATGTTTGGTACACACCTTGTAGTAGAGATGCTGTGGGCAAGTCCACTACATGCCCAGGCTATCCCAAGTGGCTCCTTTCTTTCTGAAGGTTATAATGTGACAACACAAAAGTCTCTCTTTCAGAGTGTCCCCATGTGGTAGCTATATGGTGTCCAACAACACACTGCATTGCCACCAAATGGTCACAGTCCAACACGCCCATCGTACTGCCTGCTTTAGACCACTGAACATATGTGGCACCTGGGGCTCTTTTTACATGTTAGATGAACTGGCAGACAAATTAGCAAAAGGAAATTTAAAAAATGAATTGTTCAGTCATGGAGTTTGCATGTCCTCCCTGTGTCTGCCTGGGTTTCCTCCCACAGTCCAAAGACGTGCAGCTTAGGTGGATTGGCGATCCTAAATTGTCCCTAGTGTGTGCTTGGTGTGTGTTTGTGTGCCCTGCAGTGGACTGGCGTCCTGCCGTCCTACCCGGGGTTTGTTTCCTGCCTTGCGCCCTGTGTTGGCTGGGATAGGCTCCAGCAGACCCCTGTGACTTGGATAATGGATGGATGGATGGATTGTTCAGTTTCTAAATGTGTTTGATTTTCACAGTGAGGTCATTGAATGATAAATCACTGATTCACTTTGGAAAGGCTGGCAGTGCTATAAGTGAACAGTCCACACTTACACTGGCACCACGTGGTACCATGCTGCCTACTCAAGCTGAGCCATGTGCTGTTCTAACATTCTCTACTAAAAAAAATACACCAGTTTGTCACAGATTAACAATTTATTGCTTACTTTACCAGTTTATAACTTCCAGTTCTACAGGAAGCCACCCTGCCTCTGGCCCTTGACGCTCATCATGGCACCTCAGGCTCCATGCATCCAGGTAACAGCCTCTTGTCCCACTGGCACAGACCTAACGCTATCAGTAAATTGTTTAATATAGCGTCATCTATGACAACCCCAGCAACAAGGGAGAACTCAGAATTAAATGCATGTTGAGTTTGCCTTCATTGCCACATTAAAATACAAACCGAGCATCAAAAAAATGGCATGCGTTATGTGCTAGAAACCCTAAGAGCCTAATTAGATTTGACTTTTTACGTCCGTGTCATTCCGCTACCCAATGGCAGCCTCAATCGTGTAACACTGAGCAGTCTCTGTAGCAGTGCTAAAAGTGTTGATGCACCATCTGTTGGAATGCATTTTAGATAAGGAAGATGGAAGTTTCAGGTCAGGTTGTCCTACTAACTAATCAGGGTGCTGAAGAGTGAAGATAAGTTGAATGATAATTAGCAAGTGCAAGTAAGAACTTCGCTGTACACTGTACAGGTGATGATAATAAAGTGAAGTGTCGGCACTGGACATGGAAACTGTGCCTCCAGCCATGACAAAAACCACAACACAAAATTGTGGAAATTACAAATAAAAAAAATGCAAAATGAAATACAAAAATATGCTAACTCATGATAGTGATGACTTGGGAATTGCCAGCAAGTTCTTACCAGCAAGAAGTGACGCCTCCCTGTTCTCATCCTCTTGTCGATTTTGTAAGGCGGCTGAGGGGGCTGGGAAATTTAAAAATACCATTGGACAATAAATAAATAAATAAATAAATAGCAAATAAAACTCCTTCACTTTATTAGAACAATCTGGACAAGAACAGGCCATTCAGCCCAACAAAGCTTGCACGTCCTGCCCAGTTAATTCTTCTACAATAACATCAAGTCGAGTTTTGAGGGTGGTCCCTAAAGTCCAACTGTCCACCACACTCCTTGGCCACGTGTCTGTGGTTCTTTGCGTGAAGAAAACTTCCAAATGTTTGTGTAAAATTTACCCTTAACAAGTTTCCAACTGTGTCCCCGTGTTCTTGACGAGCTCATTTTAAAGTCAGCGTCTCTTGATGATTTCAGACACTACAGCCAGCTCTCCTCTTCATCTCCTTCTGATTAAACTGTAAAGGCTCAGCTCCTTTAATCTTTCCTCATCACTCATCCCCTGTAGCCCTCGACTCAGCCCTCGTCGCTCTTGTCTGGGCCTTTTCTTGTGCTGTTATGTCCATTTTCTAACCCGGAGACCCAAACGTCACCCAGTACTCCAGATGAGGCCTCGCCAGTGTGTTGTACTGTGACTTGTACTCCAGACGTCAAGGCGCTATATAACCTGACGTTCTGTTAGCCTTTTTAATGGCTTCTGAACACTCTCAGTTGATCGTGTCGAGTTCACTACGACTCCTAAATCCTTCTCATAAGGTGGACTTTTGACTTTCAGACCTCCCATTTTGTATTCTAACCTAACAGTTTTACTTCCTTATACATGAATATTATTTCAATACAATAACCAAAAATCTAAATCCTATGGTAAAATATATATTTTTTTGTTTTTTAAAATATACACAAGGTTGCCTTCGACACAAAATAAAATAACTGTTTGAATACACTTATTGACATGTCTATTAAAATGTTGATTCTTTCACATTTATTCAACGTGCTGTGGATGCAACTTGACCATGTAGAGGATGAGAGAAACTGAACCCAGAGCCAAGGGCAGTGACCACAGTGCCATCTTGTGCCATCTTGTTCCCCTTTCTTTTTTATGAATTGTAAGCTACCAAATAAAATTGCGTTGTGTTTATGCTTAGTAAACTTTCGGTAGTAATCTTTACTTTTTCATACCGCACCACCGCAAGGCAAAGTGTTTTTTGTTATCGCAGCACAAAAGTAAATCCACTGCACACGGGATTGAAAATAAATAATGATGCACAGTCAAGGTGATGACGGTACAGTTTTTTTATCTCCTTTTTCCAGGCGCCTGGCAGGCGCTGTGGCCTGAAGAAATGACTGAATTGCTGTATTCTTTAAAAAGAATGGACGCAGAGAGGGCTGCGGAGGGATGACATGGCATTAACGTTTTTTGGTGATGCTGTAAGTCCCTGCAGTAGTTGAGCCTAAAGGTCATTGAAAACAGCCAACGTGTTACGTTCTTCTTATCACCTTTAATCCCCTCCCTCGAGAGCTTAGAGAAGTTACAGGCCGACAGAAAATTCAAATGACTGCTAAGTCCACCTTCAGTTACTGCTTCGGCAGGACGCGTGACAAGAAGTCACATGGAGTGCCTTTCCTGTGAAGAACTCTTTACAAAACGCTTGCTGTAAAAAAACATGGAGATATAAGGAACACTGCTTTACACCCTGCCAACCTTAAGTTTATAAACTGCCTTTCTGGACTGACCAAGTAACACCAGTTCAAGATCAGGAAGGCCAGCTACACTGCAGGACTGGACTTACTGGGATTCAGTGGCAGAAAACTTAGAGAACATCTTTTCTAATGTTGTCCATCCTCTCCTCCATGCCATGTTGTCTTGTAGACCCATAGGCTCAGTCAGCTAGGGCTCTGCAGCCATCAGCCTGTCCAGTGCCTTCACCCTAGCTACATGTAACAGAACCACTGGCACGGGGACACAAAAGTCTTCATGATACTAGCCAAAGTACCTGGCATTGCCCGGGTGTGTTTGTAGAATGGATAAAGCAAAGAAAGCAAAGTTTTGTGTGTTTTTTAAAATGGTGACCCTGCTGTTATTGCTAACTGACCCGTCCATCATCCACACTACCTCTCTATCAATGTCTCTGCTCTTGTGAGTCGAGAATTTGTTCTTTTAGAGTCCATTTCAATTCCAGAATTGCGGTCACTCCTAGTTGTGCTGTAACCATGAATGCTGTCACGTGTCACTTGTCCTCTTAGTTCAAGGTGGACCGTCTGTCGTGCTTAAATGATGAAGAAAATCCGACAAAGCAGGAGGGTAAACAGCAACCGTCTGATTCTCATTTGTGTTGGGCCGTTTCGATTGAGCCTCACCCCTGCAAAAGCAGACGATACTCCTTTTTAGATTACGGTAGAGACAACAGAAGCAGTACTGAATGTTGCCCGGGTAAGTAATGCTACGCTCTGGTCATTTTGTCTGCTAGTCTGGCTTCAGTCTGTTCAGATATTTCACTTGCTTTGAGCCAGCAGGTGGCACTAATGTGCAAACTATAGCAAACAGAAAAAATAATAACACGCTGGGACCCCCAGGGTCAAAATTGGGGGTTTCAAAGTAGTTAATCTTGTCTTTATGGTCCTAGAGAGCAAAACTTTGATCCAGGTCAGTCAAAAGGTGTAGGACTGTATGGAGAACAGACAGACAGACATCCTGTTTAATATATAAGGAATATTACGAGTGCACTAACAAAACAGTTAACAGTGAGTTTTGAACTATTCTGCACTATGGCTTTATGATCTCCATTGCTGTCAGGACAAGTGAATTTCCCTTTGAACAATAGTAATCTGGGTGGCACGGTGGCGCAGTGGGTAGCGCTGCTGCCTCACAGTTAGGAGACCCAGGTTTGCTTCCCGGGGCCTCCCTGCGTGGAGTTTGTATGTTCTCCCCATGTCTGCGTGGGTTTTCTCCAGGTGCTCCGGTTTCCTCCCACAGTCCAAAAAAATGCAGGATTGGCAATCCTAAATTGTCCCTAATGTGTGCTTGGTTTGTGTGTCCTGCGGTAGGCTGGCGCCCTGCCCGGGGTTTGTTTCCTGCCTTGCGCCCTGTGTTGGCTGGGATTGACTCCAGCAGAGCCCGTGACCCTGTAGTTAGGATATAGCGGGTTGGATACTGGATGGATGGAAGGATGGACATCAATAATCTACCTATTACTGTATATTGTGCCATTCATATCCATCTTCTATATAACCTTTCATATTCATAGCAGTTTATTTTTGTTTGGTGTCTTCACTGACTGCAAGCCCAGAGTGCTGTGATGAGATCTCAGGCACAAAAACTAACAAGAGAACAGAACTGGCACATGCAAGGATGCACATTTGTTTAAAAACACCGTAACACAATCGCGTTTGTAACCATTAAAGTACGGATGTGTAGAGAATTTTGAAACAGAAAATATAACAACAATGACCCTGTACTATTATTGCACATCTGAAGAATGAAGCAAAATCACACCTGAAACGCTTCATCTCTTGGTATCCTTAGGGCCAAAACATCTTTCAAGTGTTGTGAGAAGAAATGGCGACATTACAAAATGCTGAATGCTTTACCGGCCCAACTTGTTTTAGAATGCGTTGCAGGCCTGAAATGTAGGAATGAATGTTGTGGCGGACGGCTGGGGGTTATGGCCTAGCTGGGATGCCTGGAAGGACCAGGAGAGGGACTATACCTCCCCCGGGCCACAAGAGGGCAGCCCGCCCTGGTCTGTATGGGGGCCACGGGAACCGAGCATGGAAACTCAACCCCACTGGGGCTCGTGGCCACCACAGGGAGGGCACCCGGAGGATTGTGGAGTCCTGGACGTCAGCACTTCCGCCACACCAGGAAGTGGCGCCGGAAGATCGTCACAGAGCACCTGGAGCACATCCGGGTGATTATAAAAGGGAGCCGGAGTCGGGAGGAAGAAGACAAAGCTTGGGAGGAGAGGAGTAAAGGAGGCGGCAGAAGGAGAAGTCCAGACGGGAGAGACGGACTTATTATGGGTGTTTGGTGCACTGTCACTGTGTGGTGTGCAGAACTTGTATGACTTCCGGAACATTCTGTGTCCACCTGCTTGTGTCCGGGGTGGTCTACCACAATGTCTGTTAACAAATGAAATGAAGTTGACCAGACAAAACATGAAATATCTTGGGTTCATATGGTCTGCAATGAAATAAAAGTCAAAGTATATTTAAGAATCACTGCACTTATTTTTTTATTTGCATTTTCCGTACCTTTTTCTGATTTGGGGTTGTATATAAATGAAGTGTTCCTTACCGATCTATTTTTAATAATGCCTTCTGTATCTGTCTACTGTGTAGGGACTTTCAGATCTCTCTGTCTAAATGGACCACAGGCAGGTTAGCAGTGTGTCCCTGAGGTCTTAGGTTTGCAGTCATGGTGGCTCAGCCTTTAGACCACAGCCAGGTTCTTCTCTCTTTTTTTTTTTTACACTGTCACTCAGCACTGAAGGTTGTGTTCAAGTGTTTAAAGCACAGGCCACTGTGACAGTAAAAATACGGAAATTAAGACTTCCGGGATCTGAAGGTCAAGGGGAACACCACAGGAGAACATCCATTCATAAAAACACATGCGTAATTGTATAGAGTCAAGCAGGGATTGTCATGTCCAGTTCTAAGCAGGCTGTCCACTGACTTATCTAATGACATAAAAATGGAGAATGAAAAAGAATCAATGGCGCCTGGCTTTCTAATGAAATGTATCTTTTCTGTGTCAAAGTGCCATTAGACGGGTGGGAACGATGGCTTTATTTAAAGGAAGTTCTCTCTCTTTTTTTTTTTTTAACAGTACTGGTGCCATGAGATGTCACCTTTAAATATCTCTGTTATGGTGCTTAAGCCATCATTTTCAAAATGCATCAAAGGAAGGCAAGTCAGAAATCTCTCACATCATGAAGTGGTGTCACAGACTGCTCCAGGAGAAGACCTTACGAAGACCTGAGAGGTCGGCACAGTCGCTGTGACCACAGGACTGAAAATCAACCCCTCAACCCCAACCATTTACCAGCCATTTCATTGCCTGAATGCCACAAGGATGCACTGTGTTTCATATTACAGCTTCAATGTTTGGGTGAATATGGGGAGAAAGAAAAGAAATAAAAATAAGTTATGGATAAGGCCAAAGCCTGGAAAAAGAAAGCAAAACATGTAACAATCCACAGGAATCATAAACATGTAAGACACCAAATTGTGAAGAGCGTATAGACTGAGATGTCTAGTAAAGGTCAGGTCAGGCTCCCTTTTCTTGATCTACATCTGCTTATGTCCTCACTGGATATGACAGCACTACTGCATAAGATGGGATCATTAGATGGATCCTACTAGTAGTAACAGGCCAGTCATAATTGGGAGAACAAGAATCAGATAAACAAAGGCCGTGAAGTGAGACAAAATCGCCGATCAGGAAATGTAGTGAGAGGTTCAAAAACCAACAACGCAAAAACCAAAATCAAAGTCAAGGAGCAGAAAAAGAGTTTGTAACCAAAGACCTCTTTAACAATATTAACACCAGCCAATTTATTTTAGTGTTCATATATCCACAAACTTGGACAACCAGGTAAAGTACAACGCCAACCTTTACACTGTCATGGCAGTGACGTCACGTGTTGTACACTCCTGGGGCCTCATGTATAAACGGTGCGTACGCACAGAAATGTTGCGTAAGAACTTTTCCATGTTCAAATCGCGATGTATAAAACCTACACTTGGCGTAAAGCCACGCACTTTTCCACGGTACCTCATGTCTTGTCGTACGCAAGTTCTCCGCTCGGTTTTGCAGACTGGCGGCACCCAGCGTCAAAGCAGTGCTACTGTTCCTGTGTGGTTACTCATTATTTTCATGACGCAGCTTTATAAATACACAGAAACTAACCGCATATTGTTTATTAGTGTAACGCATCTGATTGTAATTAACTTGTAACAATATAATGGTCCAGGGAACAGCCATAGTATTCCAAATACCAGACCTGCTTTAGCGTTGTTACTTCTTCTTCTTCTTTCAGCTCCTCCCGTTAGAAGTTGCCACAGCGGATCATCTTTTTCCATATTACTCTCACTGCACCACGCGGAGTATTTATATCACTGTATCTGAGTGTGAATCACAGCAGCAGCTGATCGGAAAGAGAATTATCGGTATACAGCATTAAGCACACGCTGTCTCAGCCACTGCAAAACGTTTCAAAGCCTTTCCTGTACAGACCTCGCGGTTCACAAACAGTTTCATCCCAAGAACTTTAAATGCACTCAATCAATTGCTCTTGTAGGACTGTTAGGACTAATAAGTACAATCACCTCACTGTAAACTGTAACTGTAAAGTTATAATATCTCACAACCTGGGCCACTTTATAAAGCGCGTATTTACATATGATGACGATATCATTTTTAAGATCAAATGCAGCAAAATATGTTTATTAAATTATAAAGATAAAACTTTAACTTCATTTAAATAATCTATATTCTTCACTAGGACTGGCGTGAAGGACAGAATAATTAAACATGTACTACGAAGATATTTCAATGTTCCTTAAACACTCTAAGCTTACAGATGGCTTAACGTCTATTACAGAGCTGATTGTATGGCGATCGGTTACTTGGGGAAAGAAAAGCAAGGACTGCAGTGACGGCTACGCCAATATATATTGAATATAAAACAGAAAGAGAAAATAACAACACAGCTAAAAACGCAGCGACAAATTTCGACAAAAGTTAAACGCTTGTGTCATGAGCACGAGGCGGCTATGCAGTGTCTGCAACGGACGTGGCCATCCACCGTGCATAAGCTACCTTACTGACGGGTGGGCGAAGGAGCCATCGATTCTTCCTCTGCCCAGTGCCACCACAAGCCTAGAGCCGCCCCTGATTGTACTGCTGCAGTAAATTATTTCATCGAAGTGAAACACATGTTTAATAACGTGCTTTAGCTCCTATCATCATGAAAATGATATCACGTATACATCTCAGTATTTGAGTTATTCAGAGAGCTGTAATGTCACGAATGTAATGGATTCTGTGTCCAGTTGGAGGAAGAGAGCCGGTTTAAGAAGCAAGTAGTGATTCACACACACAGATCACATAGAAGATCAAATACAAAACAAAGCATTTAACGTGCTACTTTAATTACGATGTGATTTGAGAAACTGGTTAATGAAATGATTTTAAGATGAAGTTTATGATGTTCTACTTTAATGACAAAATAAACTACGTGATTAAAGTGGAAAATGTCGAGATTAAAGTTGACATTTCGTGCTTTTTTCCCCACTGTGTGCCTTTTTTTTCTCTGTACCCTAAAAAGCTTTCATATGACACTCAGACGGTGGGCTACGACTCGTCTTTTCACGGCGACTGATATCTGAGCTTTCAAGTTTCTCCAACACGCTATGTCACTCGATCAACTTCCTTTTGTTGAGGCTGAGCTTAAGGGCGATTTATATTCATTTGAATATTCAAATAGGCGAGGCGTAATTCTGGGAGGATTTGGGGCGTTACATAAGGCGCGTGCACGAGCGTTAGTTTTCACGCTGACCGGGATTTATATAGCGGAAGAACGTGGGAGTTGGAGTACGCACAGATTCCTGCATCTGGATTTTTCTGTGCGTAAGCACATTTCGGCTTTTGTGCTTACACCACGTTATAGTGCGAGTTCTACGCACGGCGTTATACGTGAGGCCCCTGGTCCTGTCTGCCCTGCATGACAAACTTCACAAGATAGCTGTGCCCATAATGAAAGCAAAATGGTGCAGCGGGAAGATCTAAAACAAAAAAAAAAGAATCTGGCCATTAAAACTCCTTGGTCACCAACACCCACAAAGTGATTATCTCCCTTATTTTTGGAGGCCAAGGAGAGATAAAATCCAAATCACGGCCAATTTCATTTATCAGTTTACGTTTTGAATGACGCTTTTGGTGACATCACGATTCTTGGTTTCTTTCACACGCCCTAATGGCTGCCACGTGTGGGTATGTACTGTATGTGTCTTATCTTACAGAAGACCAGGTGCTTGGAAAAGAAAAGTTTAAAATAAAAATATTCTTGGAAGGTTCGCTTCCCGGGTCCTCCCTGCGTGGAGTTTGCATGTTCTCCCCGTGTCTGCGTGGGTTTCCTCCCACAGTCCAAAGACATGCAGGTTAGGTGCATTGGCGATCCTAAATTGTCCTTAGTGTGTGTGTGTGTGTGCCCTGCGGTGGGCTGGCACCCTGCCCGGGGTTTGTTTCCTGCCTTGTGCCCTGTGTGTGCTGGGATTGGCTCCAGCAGACCCCCGTGACCCTGTAGTTAGGATATAGCGGGTTGGGTGATGGATGGATGGATGTTCTTGGAAGGCAATTCTTTCCAACTAAATCCTCATTTCTGACTATGCGTGTCGTTCTGCTTAACCGGTTACTGAACTCTACCTGTTCTGTGATTCCAGTTCTCTTTCACGGTGTGTGCTTTTGTGGACAGACTAATACTCTCCTGGCAATGAAGCTGTGAAATTTCCAGATAAAGAAGTTGCAAAAACAAATGTTAATGGTCCGGACAAACTCTTGAGTAAAGCGCATATCCTGCTTCGAGCGCCTGAAGAAACTCAATTTGTTCAGTCAACAGCAGAGTAGACCAGCTGTGAATGTTCTACAGCCTAAACGCAACAGACAGAGCAGAATTCGATTAGGTTAATAGTGAGGAAGTCCATCCTAGGAGACACGGGCAAAACTAACGGAAGCACAGAAAGCACTTCTACAGTAAATACCACGAGGAGTGCCACCCTGAAGCAGTCCGACGGGCACGTGTCCTACTGGTAGCTTACAATCAGATGACATGACAGCTTGCTGGAGCTCTTTATGCTGACTCCACTGCTCCTTACTTTCAAGTTTAACTTCATCTGTTGAAAATTAAGGCTGACACCAGCAGAAAAATTAATTCCTTGTATTATATGTTGGCTGACTGCGGTGTGGAAAAATGGTACCAACAATAAGAGGGTCTACAACAGGGAAAGAATGCAAAATGCAGCCCAGCTGCGGCTTTGTGAAATGGTTCAAAAAATGTGGAATGGCATGATCATTGAGAATCTGTTCATAATTTGCACCCACTCCTTCTTAGTAAAAGTAGACAGCCTTTGAAGAATTAGCTACAGATGCTGGCTCTGACGAGCACGTCACTTCAGTGGGCACACAGGTTACAAAGTCAGTGCGCTTCTTCTTACTGTGCGTATGTAACGGAGGGTAAGTAGCCTTCCAGCGTTATCGTTTTGTGGGGCGTCTTCCTGTCTTAAACAGTATGGTGTGCATTCAAGGAATTCAAGGGTCAAGCTATCCCATCATCACCCAGTGACCAGCTTTAGCGCACACAAAGTTCTCCCAGCTCAAGTCTCTTTATGTGGCAGTGAGGTGCCTGGAGTTGTGTAGGCTAAATAATATCTCGTTGTTTGGAATCCGTACGTATCGTGTGTGTTCCGTGTCTACAACGATCAGGGTAAATGTAGCATGGCAGGAAATGCGAGACAAGAAATGTTGAACACATAACTCTACTAATAATTGGCAAAATGCCGACATGAAGCGTATAACGTGTGAGGACTGAAGTCCAAATATCAAATAAACTATTTCACAAAAGACCTAACAGATCTAACAAAACAAGTGCGCTTCTTTTCTAGAACTTAACCAAATTGGGCTCGGTGTTTTTTTGGTACTTTTCCAGTACTGGTATACCGCACAAGCCTACACAGTCATTAGGGCTTTGGCCTTCAAACCCTGCTACTGACACTGTGTGACCAAGAAGAAGTCACTTCACCAGCCTGCGCGCCAGCTGAGAAACAACAACACAAGAAACGGAAAGAAATGAATCTCTCAGATTTTGAATGGCACCCTGGGTAAAGGCGTCAGTCAAATAATAAGTACTAAAAATAAGAAATGGCGACGTTCCCTTCTCTTACCCGGACAGAATAACACTGGCAATGTTTGAGAGGACAGTTGACCAACTTGAGAATTTTAGACATCTCCAATCCTAGTGCCAACTCTAAATTAGTCTCAGCGAGAGGGGCTTGCCTTGCAATTTCCTTAACCCCCTGCTCACTTATTGGACGGGACGGCTTTATCCAAAGCGACTTATAACAATTGGTTCCATTTCTTTTTGGAGCCCAGGCAGGTCAGGTGACTTGCTCAGGGTCACACAGTGTCAGTGGTGGGATTTGAACCCACAGCCCTTAACCACTACACCACACGGACTGCCCGTTCAATGACTGTTGACACTTTGTGCCCCCTGCTGCTGCGATAACTTCCAGGACCTCCTCCCCTCCCAGTTAAATAGCTTTCAAAACGTTACAGATAATTTGTATAATGTATTAGCGATAGGCGCACTAAACGATGTTTCACATGCGCCAGGTTTGTCTTCTTTTGGAATACAAAGGAGTGGCTGGCACTTATTCTCCATTAACTACAGAGTAATAGGTGAAAAGAATTTATTAACATGGCTGTCACCAAGAAAGCCAACAATGACTGTAACTTGAGTAAGAGTCTGAGGAAAGTCCTTAGGTGTCCATGTGTGCTCGGGTACACAGTGGAGTTTATACTCCCATTACGGGGATGGCACACTCATGCCACACACCTGCCCACTGCCCTCATGTGGTGATGGCGTACAGCTTGTGGTGTACTCACCTGAGCCGTGTCCACAGTCAGTCTGTATATTCAGACAAGGGCTTTGTGTCTTGCTCTTTTCTCATGTCCGCCTCTGAAGGACTTTGACTTTTGTGTCTGCCACCGAGACGATGCCCTTAGAATCTGCTTAGCTATTGTATTCACCTCAGTTCTGCTTGCCTCCCACAGAACACGACAGCCGTGTGGCAAGTCCTTTGTGCCCATGCAGTGCTGAAGGTGAAAGTGGACGAGGAAAGACATTTTGGCCACACCCAGTGCGTCATACCCAACTACCACAGAGAAAGAGACCGGCACGTGTTTGACCAGGGTGTGCTGGGCCGAGGTGGGGCACAGAACCAAATGGATAAGGCAGGTCAAGTCTGAAGAGCGGCAACGCGCTTTATCTTTGTAAGCCACACTTCCCTTTCCACCATCAACAAACGTGCACAGCGCCGCTCTTCTCCAAACTGCCACCTCCCATCAACAGCAGCCTGTCCTGCTGTTTCATTTTAAAGAAGCACAAACCAATGAAGTGGAACTAAATTTCCCAGGCGTAGTCTGCAATCATTTCAGAGGGCAAAGGTAGCAATTATCTCGAATGTCAGGGAAGAAAAAAAAGGAAATAAAAACGTAATAAAAGAAAAGCTCAGCTGGCTCTCCGTGCAAAGACTGAAATCACGACTTTAACCATCACGCCACGCTAGACTTTATCTGCTCACTTCGGCCTCACACACACACACATACTGTATATGCGTGTGCTACGACACTTGTGGGCACTTACCATCCACTTAGGCTTTATTTTTAACTCCGCCACAACGGATGAACAACAAGCTTTGCTGCAATTTCTGTCTGCCGTGAGGATGTTTTCTCAGCACTTTAGGACGGACGATTCAAGGATGGCTGCTATGAGTTAGACAGCGATTACTGAAACTGAAGGGAAACGGAGTCTAAAGAATTAAAGTGGGGGCCACCGGCTGCTGTGTTGCCAAGTCAGTGCCACTTCGCGACAGGGAGCGCCCCTCGAATGTGTTCTCGCGATGAGCAGAAATGGACATTTTGCATGCATGTTTAATGTGAGGAATATGAACAGGAACTGCATGTTTTAAACCATAATTCTGCAGTTTAGATTTTTTAAAATTAATTGTAGATTTATATTTGCAGACTTCTACTCTCCAGGATAATCCAGTCAATGGGTGAACATCAGCCGCCACCTTAACTCTTAATCAGTAGTCACAATGGGAGGTTTGTAAGACCACACAACCTAAAAGTTTGGGGGACACCAACGGACCAGGGTGTCCGACAGATTCGGCCAGTATTGGGCTAGCGGGCAGACAAAGCCTATCCTGACAGCAGAGAGTACCAGGCAGGAGCCAGCCATAGACACGGTGCCAGCTCGTTCAGGTACACGTTAACACCAGACTGCTTTAGAAGTGCCAGCCAACCTAACCTGAAATATTTACAGTAGGAAATAAAATGAAACAAAAAAACAAAAACACACAGAGCTGATGAGATTCTGAACTGGGAGGCAGCCGTGCTACCCTCTGTGAATCAGACCACCCAAATAAAGAGAATGTGGAAGAAAAAAAAACACTTGAAAAAAGAGAACAATTCTTGTATAAATAAAACTGTCAACTCACAGGCAGCACAACAGAATAGCAGGTAGTGTGCCCAACTCGTAGAGAAATTGTGCCGAGAAAAGGCCGTTCAGCCCAACAAGGCTCGCCAGTCCGGTCCACTTCACTCTTCCTAAATAACAGCAAGTCCATAAAGTCCAACTGTCTGCCATACTATGTGGTCACTCATTCCAGGTGTCTGTGGTTCTCTGTGTGAAGAAAAACTTCCTAATGTTTGTGTGAAATTTACTCTTGATAAGTTTCCAGCTGCGTCCCCCTGTTCTTGATGAACTCATTTTAAAGTCACCGTCTCGATCCGCTCGACTAATTCAACCCATAATTGTGAATCCGCCTCGTCGCTCCTCTCTGGTCCTTTTCTAGTGCTGTTATGTCCTTCTTGTAAGATGGAGACCCAAACAGCACCCAGTACTCCAGATGAGGCCTCACCAGTGCGTTATAAAGACCTGAGCTGAACCTCCTGTGACTTGTACTCCACACATCAAGGCGCTATATAACCTGACCGCCTTCTTCTTAATGGCTTCTGAACACTGTCTGGCTGTTGATAGTGACAAGTCCACTACGACTCCTAAATCCTTTAATCTTTCTTCATAATTCATCCCCTGTAGCCCCCTGTAATCAGCCTAATTGCTCTTCTATGGACTTGTTCTGGTGCGGTTATGTCCTTCTTGTAAGATGGAGACCCAAACATCACCCAGGACTCCAGATGAGGCCTCACCAGTGCGTTATAAAGACCTGAGCAGAACCTCCTGTGACTTGTACTCCACACATCAAGGCGCTATATAACCTGACCGCCTTCTTCTTAATGGCTTCTGAACACTGTCTGGCTGTTGATAGTGACGAGTCCACTACGACTCCTAAATCCTTTAATCTTTCTTCATAATTCATCCCCTGTAGCCCCCTGTAATCAGCCTAATTGCTCTTCTATGGACTTGTTCTGGTGCTGTTATGTCCTTTTTGTAGCCTGGAGACCAAAACGTCACCCAGTACTCCAGATGAGGCCTCACCAGTGCGTTATAAAGACCTGAGCTGAACCTCCTGTGACTTGTACTCCACACATCAAGGCGCTATATAACCTGACCGCCTTCTTCTTAATGGCTTCTGAACACTGTCTGGCTGTTGATAGTGACGAGTCCACTACGACTCCTAAATCCTTTAATCTTTCTTCATAATTCATCCCCTGTAGCCCCCTGTAATCAGCCTGGTCACTCTTCTATGGACTTGTTCTGGTGCTGTTATGTCCTTCTTGTAAGATGGAGACCCAAACGTCACCCAGTACTCCAGATGAGGCCTCACCAGTGCGTTATAAAGACCTGAGCAGAACCTCCTGTGACTTGTACTCCACACATCAAGGCGCTATATAACCTGACATTCTGTTTGCTTTCTTAATGGCTTCTGAACACGGTCTGACATTCGATAGCTTAGAGTCCACTACGACTCCTAATTCCTTTAATCTTTCTTCATAATTCATCCCCTGTAGCCCCCTGTAATCAGCCTAATTGCTCTTCTATGGACTTGTTCTGGTGCTGTTATGTCCTTTTTGTAGCCTGGAGACCAAAACGTCACCCAGGACTCCAGATGAGGCCTCACCAGTGTGTTATAAAGACCTGAGCAGAACCTCCTGTGACTTGTACTCCACACTATCAAGGCGCTATATAACCTGACATTCTGTTAGCCTTCTTAACGGCTGCTGAACACGGTCTGGCAGTTGATGGTGACGAGTCCACTACGACCCCCCTGGTGCGTCTCATCAGAGGTACTTTTGAGTATTCTAATTAGCAAGATTAAAACTGAACAGTTTTCTATGTATAATACTTTACATTTACTGACATTAAATTTCATCTGGCACAAATCTGCCTGAGCCTGTCTGCTGTCCCAGTCCCTCTGTGACGACTGAACGGATTCGGGATGATTTGCAGTTCCAATATTCCTGGGCTTCTCTCTGAATGTCAGATTTGGGCTCCTTCTAGGCAGGGGTTCATTTATTTTTCACTCTGTGTGTGTGTGTGTGTGTGTGTGTGTGACTGAGACAGACCAGAGCTCTGTTCCCAGCAGGCCCTTCCTTTGTGCCTTAAAGACCCAGTAATAAATAATAAATAATAATAATAATAATAATAGTCTTTCTCCATTCATTTATTTATTTTACCAGCCCATTATTTATTCATATATTTAAAATGTGTAGATTCCATACTGGGCTGGTCACAGGTCTATTTCTGGGTACCCGGATTACTCACACTGGGACAGTCTGTGGCATTAATCAAGCCAGCATGTTCACTTTTGGGATGTGTGAAGGAAGTCAAGTTATGGCCATAAAAGAGGGGGCTTTATTTATTTTATTTCACCACAACAGCTGGGACTCTTGAATTATGGGCCTCATTGAAGCTCCAGTACTTCAGCATTCTCCGACAGCAGCTGAAGAAGATCATGGCGGAAGCGCTGAGAGCACCTTGACTAACAAAGATGAAGATGGAGAGTGGGCTGCATTCATTCTACTCATTTCCAAGAGGGGGCTTCCCGACAGAGCAGCCTGAAATGGTACGCCAAATGATTCTTAAATACAATCTAAATACGTCTAAAACCAGCCTTTGTGCTGTGCCATGAGTGAGTTCTACCCCAGTGTGGCTTTGAGGTGGTCCTGTAAGCTGAACGGCCTTCCCACGGTGCACTCCAATGGTTATGGGGTACAGGCAGTGTGGTGAAGTGGTTCAGGCTTTGGACTTCAAACCCTGTGGTTGTGGGCTTAAATCCCACTACTGACACCATTTCACCTGCCTGAGCTCCAATTGGAAAACCAAAATGAAATGGAAGCACTTGTAGCTCAAATGTTGGGAGCTGCCTTGGAAAAGACGTCAGCCATATCCTGGCACCACAGGTTAATGAGAATAAGTTGTTAAAAAAACAAAAACACCTTTGGTGAATTACCTGAAAAAGGAGAGAAATCCAACCTTTAACTGAATAATCCCTCATCGAGAAATAATTCTTTTTAACAGAGCCACATGTGCCACAATTATTGTCACACCTAGAAATCCTTATGAAGAAAGTGAAACAGAAGCGTTTTATCTGACTTTTTTAAGTTGATCCGAGGGTCTGTGAACTTCAAGCGGCAATCCAGGACTTCCTGTGCCAGTGGGGTATAAATGTGAGGGGGTCCAGAGGCCCAATTCATCAGACAGGACAACAGCACACGAGTCAAAAGAGAGTGTTGACCTTCATAAGTCAGAGAATGGCTGTCACACAATCACCGCTCACCTAAAAATGCCCGAATCTACAGTCAGGGCAATGATTAAAAAGTTCAAATCAACTGGAACTCTTACCAATTTGCTTGGAAGACCACCCAAATTTCTTTTGCCCACATGCACAGTGAGTGGGATGGTAAGAGAGGTAAAAAAAAAAAAAATCCCCAAGGATTGCAGTTGGAGAAACACAGAAAGAAACTGGCATCTTGGCACCTCCATGCCAACACATTATTTGGAAGGCCACAAACAACAGCGCCTGGACTTTGCCAAATGCTACTGGAACTTTGACTTGGAGCCATGTCTTCTTCCACTCAGCATTGATGGCGTCACAGTAGAGAGAGTGAAGAGCACCAAGTTCCTCGGTGTTCACATCACAGAGGACCTACCTGTCCTGGACCAAAAACACCACCTATCTTACAAAAAGAGCCCAGCAGCGTCTCTACTTCCTGCGACGACTGAAGAAGGTGCACCTCCCCAAACCCATACTTGCCACCTTCTACAGAGGCACCATAGAGAGCGTCCTGACCAGCTGCATCACAGTCTGGTATGGAAACTGCAAAGCCCTTCAGAGGATTGTGCGGACCGCTGAGCGCATTATTGGCAGTTCACGACCCAGTCTGCAGGAGATCTACTGCCTTCACAGTACCTCCCGCTGCCATCATAAAGCCACTAGCATCATGGCTGATCCCCACCACCCCTCCCACCAACGGTTTGCTCCTCTTCCATCTGGAAGACGACTCTGCAGCATCAGGAGCAGGTCTGCTAGATTGTGCAATAGTTTCTTTCCTCAAGCAGTCCGGCTCCTGAACACCATGCTGCCCTCCTCCACACTGGACTCTTTACTCCTTACACTCTCTGGATTACATAGCACTACATAACACTTTTTGGTTTTATCTTTTTTATCATAGATATATATTTATATATATATATATATATATATATATATATATATATTTATATATATATATATATATCTTGTGTATTGCACCTTTTGACTCTGGAGGACGATATTTCGTCCTACTGTGTACTGTACGTATATTGTTAGGATGACAATAAAGCTCTACTTGACTTGACTTGACTTGTGCTGTGGTCAGACTTAACGAAAATTGAAATTTTAGGCATCAAACTATTCAAGGAGAGTTTTGGCATAAAAAGACGGACGGCTACAGCGAACAGAACCTGATCTCCACTCTCGGTATGATGCTGTGGGGATGTTTTTGCTCCAAAGGCCCTGGAACTTTTGTTAGGGTACCTGGCATCATTGGACTCCATGAAATACCAACAGTTTGAAAATTTAAATCCGGCTGCCTCTGCCATTAAACTAAAATTGGGTCGTCGTCGGACCCTCCAGCAGGACAACGATCCAAGACACGTGTCCATATCCACACAAAAACGGTTAAAAGAGCACAAATCCAAGCTTCTGCCCAGCCCTCTCATGGACTTGTGGGTGAGCAGAGTCCACAAGAGAGGTGACCTGGAGACGTTCTGTAGAGAGGAACGATCTCGGATCTGCTGCTTGACGTTTGCCAGCCTCAAATGATGTCACAGGAGGAGGCTTGGTGATGCTTCAGTGGCAAAGGGACGTTGTACAAAGTATTAAACACCAGGCTGCCAATAATCATGGAACGTGTGCTTTTGTTACAAATGATTATTTCTCGATGAGCAGATTTATTTCAGTTAAAGGTCGGATGTCTCTCATTTTTTCATAACTGTTTTTGCACATCTTTTTCATCTCTCTGCTGATAATGGTGGAGGGGACTGTAAGTAAATGTAAATGTAAATTTCACGATGGGGAGCCACTTCAGCCACCACTAATGTGCAGCATTCACCTGGATGATGTGACGGCAGCCATTTTTGCACCAGTATGCTCGGCACGCAGGAGTTGTTAGATGGTGAAGGTGCCAGAGAGAGAGACAATTAGAGATGGGGGTTGATTTGGGGTCCAGAATGGCTAGGCTGTGGTGGGCAATTTAGCCAGGACATCGGGAAGAATGCCCAGCGATCTTTTATGACCACAGAGAGTCAGGACCTCGGTTTCACGTCTCACCTGAAGGACGGTTCCATTTTTATACACAGAGTACTGGGATCCACGATCAGACCACAGAGTCAGCGCCCCCTGCTGGCCTCACTAACACCTCCTCCAGCTTTTCCTAGATGAGCTCCCATTCAAGTATTGGGTGGGCCTGAACATGCTAGGCTGCAGGTGGGCGACTTGTTCTGTTTCTGCTGGAAAAGGTGGTCCAGAGAATCCATCTCTGCTTTGTTCGTTTTTTAGCACAATGTCTGACATCTTGTTTTCTATGTAAGGTGGTCTTGGGGCTCCTCACCTAAAGTGTTCTCTGCACTTCTCCTATAAACAATGGCGCTCCCATAATAAACGCCTGCTGCTTTGTGTAAAGCCGTTTTCAAACACACTTCATTCAAGTCATGGCCGCAGCCGAGCCAATCTTAATAGCACTGGGGGTCCAGCAGTAACCAAAGCGCCGGCCCATTCACATACACTTCTACACAAGTCTTTGAGTAAACTTGACAGAATATTGGGGTACCAGCATGAGAAATAATCATTCTTTACATTTATATAACACTTTTCTCACTGCTCAAAGCACTTGAAGGACCTGGGACACGACCCCACAATGTCCTTACTGTGAGGCAGTGATGCCACCACTGTGCCACCTCCACGCAGCCACGAGGACAACATACAAACTCCACACAAACGGTGCCCAGGCCTGGCATTTAAACACAGCATGGAAGCTGAGCGACTTAAAATGCTGTCCCACGTGGTCACATGATGGAGCGCAGCAGACGTCACCAACAGGGCTACCTACAAAGACAACACGATTTAAAGATGTCATCTACAATACTAAAAAAAACCCTCTGGACCCGATTTCTCCCTCTACTTGGTAGAAAAAAAACTTTTTTCCTCATCTACTTAAAGATTTCCCCTAAAAATAAATAAAGGGAGACAAAGTACTTAGTGGAGGAAAGTGAAAGCAGCGCAGGGCAAGTGTGATGTGTCAGTCTATGGAGAGAAGCATGAAATGGAAAAAAGAAATGAAGTTCTAAATTTAAACGTCAGCCCCTCAGGAAGTGCTGGGATCTGTGAAAGTCTGCAGCCGGAGCCACCCAGGCAGGAATCTCTGGGGTTTTAGAGAATTAAACGTGCCTGCCATTTCAGCCTGGCTCATTAAATAAGACAGTCCACGAGTGGAGCGGGGCTCATGCAGGCGCCAGTGAAGCAGTGTGCCCAAGTGAAGGGTCTAATACTGTGATGGGAAAGGCGCCATATAAATAAAATATACTATTATGAAGTTAAAATGAGTGTGGCAACGCAGTAATGTCCCCTGCTTACTGCACTGCTGCAGGTTCAGCCCACACTGCTGGCTCACTCGGCCTACCAGCTTCAAACAAGTGGGGCGCAGTGGTGAAGGCTTTGGACCTCAAACTCAAATCCCACTACTGACACTTTGTGACCCTGCCTGAGCTCCAACTGGAAAACCAAAAGAAATGGAACCAATTGTATCACAAATGTTGTAAGTCGCCGTTAAATACAAACTTACAATGGTGGGCGACATGGTGGCACTGCTGCCTAGCAGTAAGGAGACTAAGGTTTGCTTCTCGGAGTTTGAATGTTCTCCTGTGTCTGTGTGAGTCTCCTCCTGGTGCTCAGGTTTGCTCCCACCTTCCAAAGACATGAAGGTTAGTTAGGTGAACTGGTGAGGCTAAGCTGTTCGGCCTGTGATGGGCTGGCGCCGTGTCCAGAGGCTGTTGTCCTGCCTTGTGCCCTGTGCTAGTTGGGACTCTGTCACTCTGGTCAGGGTTAATAAAGCGGGTTAGAAAATGACGTGAAATCTCAATGTCGCCGATCTACCTGCCCTGCATATCTGCGGATGGTGGGAGGAAACCCACAGGAGACGTGGGGAGAACATGCAAATTCCACACAAGGAGGTCCCGAGATGTGAACCATGAGGCAAAAAGAAAATAATAACTGTATTAAAATCTCCTGAAATGGAGTAAAGTGTGGACAGTCCGGGAAAGCCAACAGGAGACCACATAGAGGGGCCATTGTGCCCACCCTCTTTGTTTTATGTAGTCCTTGCTTCCGACAACTTGACCTGAAACAAGCCAGGACTGTCGCCATGGACCGTAAAGCATGGAGTAGCATCATGAAGCGAGTCGGAAATCCTGTGGTACGGGTTGTGTGGTCAGCCACCTCCTCCTGCCACCCGCTACGATCGGAGAGACGGAGAGCTTTCTTTGTTAATTTCCCACATCACCCGACACCAAAGACATGAAGGTTTTCTTCCTCAGTCACAAATCAGACGTCTATCCACCCAGCGAGTGATGTCACTGCTCAAAGGGAAGGAGTCGGTGACGAGACAAGGACCAAATAACCTGACGGGTTTCTCTCCAAGTCCTCCATTCTGCCAGCATTCAGAGAGAGATGCACTACTGGTTTAAGGGGACGTCACCCGGGGTAGTAAAACTGAGACAATCTGTACCGGTGTCACGTTTAGTGCCCACTGTGGAGAGAGAAGAAATGCAAGGCCTGCTGGGGCGTAGAAGTGCTACACCTCGACCACAATATCAGCTGTGGGATCGGCTAATCAGACTGTGCGTATTTACTCATTCATTTATTTAACTCGCACAACGCTGGAGTGCGCACAGATCAAGGCCCGCGGCCCGCTGATGTCATGGAGCTTGTGGTTTACAGCCACTTGGCTTCACCGTCTACTGCGTTATACGCTAATTCATATGAACAAGTTTCAGCAATAACTGAATATTTCTGGCTACTCCGATTACTAAATATAAACCACTTCGGAGCCCGCTGCAAACACTTGAGACTTCTAACATTACTTTGAAACTCATTCCAACCTTGGTCTGCTGCCCCGACTGCCTGCAATGTTTTCACGGTGAAATATTGAAGCATCGGGACTTTGCTCCGCCAGGGGTGACTTCTCCTTGGCTGGCGTCGCGCACGTACTGTGTGGGCTGCCTCTGAACTCTCCCTTGGGGAACAGGGGGTCTCATACTCGGCAGCGGCATGTCGGCACGGGCCAAGTGAGGGATACGCTAGATAAACCTACGGCGGGTGTGTGGGCTGGTGTGCGATCTTCTCATCCTTCACGAAGTTCCGCACTGTGATGGTCTAAGCGTCAGGATGTAAATGGGTGCCACATTTTAGTTTTACTATAAAGATGTGGGATTGTGTTAGACAGCTCATCTACAAGATGCCGCTACGCCTTTGTTATTGACTGAGCGGCCATGCTTGATCGACAGAGTGGTCTCCTTTGGCTTTTAGGTGTCTTGATATCAGGGTACTCAGTAGGGGTGTAGTGGTAGGCCATTTATCGTCTTCAAAAAATAGACAAAAAGTGCCGAGTGCCGGCTGTTGTCCATTGGAAGAGACATATGAACGTATAAACAGTTACATGCTGTCACACACGCGTGTCCGTGGACCTCCTCACTGAGGTGTGTAATAAGAGTGAGGCGTCCTGCTAACCTCCACGGTGCCAAGAATCCACCTGGTAAAAGCATTTAACCCCGCCCCTTTTGGCCCACCTGCCACGAGTCACCGGGCATCCCAGAAGGGGGCGTCTTTTACTGGCCAGAGCCACCCACCGGATGGCGCTCTGCTAGAACTGTCAACGATATCCACTCCTATAAACCTTTTGCCATTTGACTTCCTCCATATGGGATGCACGTTAGACGCACGTTGCTTTGTTTGATGACCCGATTGGCGCCCCAAACTTTCTTCATTGCTATCTGGAGACCCGTCTTTCCCTCACCCGGCCACAATGCTTGTAATTATGCTTATGGCTACAGCTAGTAGCTATGCGCTTATTAGATGGTTATGGATTATTGCCTACAGTGAAGTGTTTGTTTAAATGTAATTGTACCGCTTGTGAGCCAGCAGCCATTCCACCCACACGTCACAGCAGGTCCTCCACCTGAAGCTAAGAGCGTTTGTGCCCAGCCAGTGCTTGGATGGGAGACCAACTAGGAGAAGCTTGGGTAGCTGCTGTACGAGGTGTTGGGGAGGACAGCTGGGGGCACTTACTCTGTGGTCTGCCCCAGAGCTCTAACAGCTGGGGACTTCTTTTGGATGAGATGTAAAACGGAGGTCCCGACTCCCTGTGGTCATAAAAGATGACGGGTGGAAAGCATTAATTTAAAATAAAGCCTTGTGTGTTGCTGGACTTGTGCCGGTGTCCGTTGTGTTGGGTGTCTGGGGAGCTGCTGGTGGCCACACTGTATTTATACATTTGTGTTCACGGTGCTCACAGAGAGTGATAACGTGTTGGATGTTGGTTGGAATCTCACTTGAATTTTCACTTGACTTGCGTCTGTAAATCGTGCATATTTGACAATTTAACGATGACTACCTTTTCAAAGCAATGCTGGAAAATCGCCTCACTCCACAGAAGTTATGTTTGGCTTCGAAATGACATTCATCGTCACCCCCTTTTATTATTTTTACCTAAGGTCACTAACACGGCTGCGTCTTTTTCCAAAGAAGTTGTGCCAAAAACGCTGAACCGCAACTGAGGGCAGAGCCGTTATATGATTGCCTCAAAGGCCGTTGGCCAACAAAGTCAATTCTTGGAGAACTGGAAAGCATGCAGAGCGTGGGCACAACTTCAGTGGTCTTGACTGATCCACTTGGCTAGCGCCGGTGCCGTTCCAAAGCAAGGCAGCCAGACGTCGTTGATTTTTTGTAATCTATTTTTTAATTTGGGTGGGTACGAAAAATATCCACAATTTTCAACTCTGGAATCGGCTAAATCTGCAGTATATTTTTGGTTGTCTCAAGTTGGAGTCCTCCTTCTCCTTACCTTTCTTTTACTCTTTATTTTAATTTGCACATAAATAGGCCAATCCCCCAGCACAAGCCCACCGTAGAGTGAGTCTGCACTAAGTCCTAAGCTTAAAAATGATCTTGGGGCCCTAAACTTAAGCCTGACCCTGGGGCTCCTACACTAACCCTAGACTGCTTACCTTGTGAAAACTAATCTTGAATGCCTTCATTGAAGTATAATTTTAAAGTCTAAATTTAATGCTCATTGTAATTTATTGGAATTGAAATTTATAAACATTATTTTTAGTATGTTTTTATCTGTTCTAGCTGTAGTCTGCTGCGTTTTTAGGTGTTTTTGCGCTGTATTTTTTAACAGATATTTTATATAATTTGGAAATGTTAATTGAACAAGAAGTGAATTATTTTAGAGCAGTTTAATGAAGAATTTATGCATTAGTGTGATTTTATTTTTGGTGTTAAATTTAAGTATTTAAACGAGTGTGCCAGTGTCTGCTCCTACCCTAATCTGTCCTCTTAGACCAGGGGTGGGCAGCGTCAGTCCTGGTGGGCTGCAGGTTTTTGTTTGCAAACCCGATGCTTAATTAGAAACAAATCCTTACCTGATAACAAAGGGGTAATCCCAGCCTGGTGTGCCCAAACTTCCAGGGGTTGTGAAATGGCATTTGAGGGGTGCGACCAAAGGGAAGGCTGCATCGCGCCTTACCAAAATTGAGTGAGGCATGTTGTCGGACTTGTCAGTCGGGGTCTTGCAGTGTGCCGTCATTTATTAGTTGGTGCTCCTGTTCTGTGCTATGCCACCAGAATGCGCGCTCTCATGGGCTCCATGCTGCGAGCTGAGCCTTTACCAAGGAGAATATGTTTTATTTCAGGACGTTGCAGTGATGCATAGAGAAGCACGAGGGAGGTCTACGGTTGATTTCTGTGAAAGCCCTGCTCGTGAGACGTCACCGATTTTGAGGTTTCATTGACATTTGTGCTTGGGGGTGCCTAAGGGGGACTGAATTGGATGCGGCACATGCTGGTGGTCCTGGCAGCAGCGCAGCAATTTGAAGTGCAGTGCAGGTGTTACTGAGGCTAAAGCCTGTGGACTGTCATTGTGTCATTGTTTAGCGGCATGACGGCACCTGTTGCTCCCCAGGGGTCTCCATGTCCCCAAAACCCTCCATCGTTGACCGTGTGTCATTTCCTTGTGGCACTTGATGTTTCACAGGATACCCCGGCCACCAGATCACCACTCAAGTGTCTAAGCTTCACAAGGGACACACTTACAAGATGACTGAGATTTATAAAGGTAAGTTGCTCAATTTATATTTCAGTCTTATGCACGAGTTAAAAGCTTATTTTTTTTCGGTTCAATTTGTTCACCCGCAGTACTGGACGTGCTTCAAAAATGAGAGATTTGACTTGTGTGGGGTGTGAGCAGAAATCAAACTAGGGCTGCGGGGGCATAGTCAAGGTTGGGGACCACCGCTATAACACGTCTTATTTCATTTCTTGCGTTTTCATCCTGCCATGTCAGCTCGTTCTTCTATCGCAGATTTTTTTCCTTTCCAAGGATGTCATCCAAATGATTTGAGGCCTGACACGGATGAGTAATTCTCAGTTCTTCATTCGTTTGTTTTCTCTCTTAAGTTTCCTTCCAAATATTTGATTAAACCATAGCGTTCAGGATGAACCCACGCAGGCATCAATAGAGACACGTTAGACGCTTGGGGGACTGCAGGCTCCTTTTGTCCTTTTGCATCTTTTTTGCTAATTAAGAGCCTTTAAGACTAAAATAAGCAGTTAGGGGGATTTAAAATCTTAACATGCCAGACGACGCAAATGAAGCAGAAAAATGTCACTTGAGCAATAACTGACTCCTGATTAACAAACAAGAACCCGCAGCCACTGTGGCCCTCCAGGACTGACGCTGCTCACCCCCCATCCCAAGTGGCTGGAGGTTTTCGGTGGGGCCTTTCTGTCCATTTTATCACTATGCTGGCACTTATGACCACTGTAACCTCCTGCAAGCTGGGCACCACTTCATAAATCTGTAACAGAAAGGAATGTTAAAACGTCACCTAAGCAGCTTTGACTGTTGGCTCTCGGCACTCAGATGTGCCACTTGGGGTGTTGCCTGCCCAAGATAAAGTCATCCCTGATGGAGGATCGCACGAATTGTCCTTTCATCGGATTGGCTGACTCAGCTGTGGAATGGCCAATTGGGGGAGGCAGCTTGATGGGCGAGGTCTCCAGGACTCTAAACAAATCCAAATCCTATTATGGGATGTCATCTACTGTTGAATTCTGCTCTGTACTTGTCATATTTCTATTATATTGTATTGAGGATGACTTGTGTTCTGTTCTGTATATCGTATTGTATTGACCCCGTTTGTTTTTTTTTTGACACCCACTGCACGCCCATCCTACCTGGTAAGGGGTCTCTCTTTCAACTGCCAACTCCCAAGGTTTCTTCCATTTTTTTTTTCCCCGACAAGGGTTTATTTTAGGGGATTTCTTCTTAGAGAGTCAAGGCTGGGGGGCTGTCAAGAGGCAGGGTCTGTTAAAGCCCACTGCGGCACTTCTTGTGTGATTTGGGCCTTTACAAAAATCAATTGTATTGTATTGACATTTTCACACAAAAGTCTTTAGAGATCACAGAATAAAAGAGCAAAAAGAAACATCCAGTGAGGTGAAGTTTCAAGGCTCACTAAGATGGTAGCTTCCTGTACCAGGCGGGCAGTGTATGCCACTTTGTGTATAATAATTCAGTCAACTGATGAACCACCAAAGCACTTTAACCTTCTCTGACGAGTTGCACAGACAGACAAAGGCCATGCTGAAGCTTCATCCCGATGTTGCTTTTATAGTGACGGCCATCGCCGAAACGGAGAGAGAAGTTGAAGCTTTGCTGGAATCAATTCTGTTTTCCATGATGGAGTGAATGGCAGCACGGCCAGTGATTGGTTTTGAGGACACCGAGCTTTCCAGAGGGAAAACAAAATGCTAATATAGGGAAGATCAGGACAGGGTCAGAGTAGAGGTTAATAAGAACATCAGAGACAGATCTGTGCTGGCATCGTGGCTGACGGGTACAAAGCTGCAGGTCACATCCTCGCTGGGCGACCCTGAGCAGTTCACTTCATCTTCCATGGCTCCAGCCTCACAAATACAGCGACATCCAGAAGAAGATTCCAGTATAAGAAAGGGCGTGCAGCACAACCAACAAATAAAACTGCATTTCAATCGTTTGTTTTCAACATGACATTAGAAGATTAGGTCCCTAGTCACATGGCATCACAGTACAGGTGACAACAACGTGTGGCCTTTGATGGCTTTCTCTGCCACTTTGCAATTTTAACTTTGGCACAGTATACTGTTGGGACAGGCGGACATGCGTCTTTTGATTGATTACCTCCAGCCAACGGGGCCCTTTTAATCAAAAAGATTTTCAGTACTTCGGCTCAATTTAGATAAGCGTCTGCTAGCTCTGGAGCAGTGGAATTAATTGCTTCAATTTTATTTTGTATGCTGTCACTAGAAAGGGAAAACCACGAGGGGCTCAGAGTGGGCAAGAGATGGAGAGAACAGCACAATAGAAGAGGTGCTTGATCTGCAACACGTAGCAGCAGGCGCAGACAATACGGCAGACAAGAGAAACATGAAGGACCATCGACTGAACACGAGGGCCGCTCAAACACAGACGCACCTTCATTTACACGAACGCTGGCTTTACACTTCTTGGGAGTTTCCATCACTGATGCCGTTTATTGGAAAGAACACAACTTCACTATGTCCTTCACTTGAGACATCGAAGGAAAACCCAAATGTCGACGCTCAATCAGTTTTCTGTTTTCTTTTGTCCTCTCTGTGTTGATCCCTCCCTTGAGTGTCTTATTTAAAATTAATGAATGGATGCAACGCGGACTGTCGGCTTTATTCTTGGTGTCACCTAATTAACGATAAGATGCATAAATAAGCATGAAAGGCACTAAATAATAGATAGATAGATAGATAGATAGATAGATAGATAGATAGATAGATAGATAGATAGATAGATAGATAGATAGATAGAAATGAAAGGCACTATATGATAGATAGATAGATAGATAGATAGATAGATAGATAGATAGATAGATAGATAGATAGATAGATAGATAGATAGATAGATAGATAGATAGATAGATAGATAGAGTCACACACGTGTGCATAGGACGCAGCTGAAGGGCTTAAAAAGGACTGATTTTACATCTGCCCGGGGGGGGCGGGGTACACTGACGCTCTTTCTGAGTTCTCTAGAGGTCTTTCCCGGGAAATCCCACCAGGAGCCACCACCTCGAAGCGGGACACATCACTTCTGGTTCCGGCACTGAGGACGACGTCACTTCTGCCCAACGTCTTATAAAGCCCCCCGCCTTTGCTCTGGGAGGCAGTTCTGTTTTGGACTCTGTCGTGTAAACTTGACTACATGAATCATTTGCTTTTGCAGCCAGGAAACCGCATTAAACGGGTGGCTGCCCCAAACCTTGCCCTGCCTTGAGTCTCTTCTTGTTACAATAGATAGATAGATAGATAGATAGATAGATAGATAGATAGATAGATAGATAGATATAAGGGCACTATATAATAGATAGACAGACAGACACAGACAGACAGACAGATAGATGTAAAGGCACTATATAATAGATAGATAGACAGAGCACGTCTGCAGGATGGAAGGCCCCCTTGAGACCACCTTCCTGTAGAGCTGACGTCGATGGTGTATTTATTTGCAGTGCACTCTCACTTCTGTTTCATTTTGCATTTCTTTCTTTGTTGTTGTGTATTCTTGTTTATTGCTGGAGGACTCGCAGAATAAGATGACACATATGACAAACTGGCAGCACGGCAGAGGGATGTCGCCAACTGGTGTACTGGGGAAGCACAATAACCCTGAGTAGCAGACTCTCCCCCAGTCCATCCATTATAACAAACTCCTGACTGGGAAAGGTGCCGCTAACCAGCCTGGCAGAGATACCCGTCCACCCACACCCTTCCACTGAAAAGGCCTCCCAGTCAGATAAAGAAAAATCCATCCCGGCCCAGGTGCCAGCCAACCCATGTCATCTGTTACAACCTGAATTAGCTGAAGCTTGAAAGTGATTAAGCAGCTTTGGCCATGGTGTTTGCCGGACCCCGAATCCCAGCAGTTTAGCGCTGGTACTTCTTTTCTTCATTTCCACTTCTCTTGGTTACATTACAACACACACTATTTGCGGTGGGTTCTCTTCTTTGCTATTCACATTATTGGTTCGTGGTTCATCTGTGACCATTTTAAAAACACACTGCTTGTGAATCTTTTTCCATTCCCTTTCAGAGACTGAGTAGGCCTTTAAAAGAATTCCTGCTTTTCATTAAATTCTGCTTTTCGAAAATAAGGAGTAATAATGAAACCCCCTGGGATCAGAAAACGCACGCGTGCACCTTACACAGTCCGCCTAGAGACGTCCAGCCAGAGTAAAATGATGCACATGTGATTTTCTCTCCAGACGGTTCCTCATTAAGACATTTTCTCGCACGTGTCTCCCTTCGAAGTCTCGCCTCTCTTGTCCTTTGATCAAATGGAGACATTTTCTCCTGAGGGCAATGCATGTTATTATTCTGCAGCATGAAACACACAATAAGTAACCTGGGAGATTCGTACTTGTCCATAAATCCTGTTCCTAAGCCTATTAGTAATTAAAGCAACATGGAAGTGAGGGGAAATGTTCAGGGGACTCCACTCCTGCTCAGGAGCTTCAGGACATCAAAGTGAGCGTTTGGATGCCATGTGGATAAATGACACCCTGAACTGAATCAGTAGATTAGGAAATGGACGGAGAGAAAGGAGGAGAGGCCTCCGCGTGACGCTGTCTTGGCTAACTGACTCTCAGTAACGGCCACAACTCGCTCACGACTGGCTCAGTAAACTTTAATATTTTTACTTTGGCAAACCACTGTGAGGCGACTTACAACATTTGACAGACGGCTGCGTCCATTTCTTATGTTTCTTCCAAATGGAGCAGAGGCAGGTGAAGCGACTTGCTCAGGGTCACACGGTGTCAGTACTGGGATTTAAACCCACCACCCGCTAGGCCGTACTGCCTGGGTGAATGAATGTCATGAAATGATTTAATGATTTAATATAATGATATAAAGTATTAATAAAATATATATCATTTATAAAGGATAATTTATAAAGTATTAATGAATTGAAGATAATATCCAGTAATAGAACTAGAGCTGAGGAAACTCTGGTGCCTGATTTGTGTGTTTTGGAGCAGCAGATTAAATTGAATCGACGAGAGGCTGCGGCCATTCAGAGCTCCCCAGTATATTAGCTGGCACTTGTGATGCAGTGTTATCAGACAATATGAATGACAAACGTATATTAAAGATACATGCATATCTATGATATTTCATAGATATGCAATTATATATAAATAATGAACACGATACATAGAAGTAAATATTCATAACCCAATTTAAATTTAGCTATAAACAACCCTAAACAGTCATTCTCTGATCCTACTTATTCCAGTTTGGGGTTCATGGATGAGCCTGAGCCTAACCTAACAGCAAGAAAAAAAAGGAAAAGGAGCCAACTCTGGATGGGATGCGAGTCCATCACAACTCACACTCGGCCAAGTTTAGAGTCCCCGGTCCACCGGATAATGGAGAATAATGTGCAAACTTCACACACACAACAAACATCCTGGCTTGACGTTTTAAGCCAAGACGCTGGATCCTTGAGGCAGCTACTCTAACTGCTGCACCGCTGTGCTGCATTAGACAGACAGATAGACATACAGATAGATGTGAAAGGCACTATATAATAGATAGATAGATAGATAGATATGAAAGGCACTATATAACAGATAGATAGATAGATAGATAGATAGATAGATAGATAGATAGATAGATAGATAGATAGATAGATATAAAGGCACTATATGATAGATAGATAGATAGATAGATAGATAGATAGATATGTGAAAGGCACTATTTATTGATAGATAGATAGATAGATAGATATAAAGGCACTGTATAACAGATTGATAGATAGATAGATAGATAGATAGATAGATAGATAGATATGAAAGGCACTATATAACAGATAGATAGATAGATAGATAGATAGATAGATAGATAGATAGATAGATAGATAGATAGATAGATAGATAGATAGATATGAAAGGCACTGTATAACAGATTGATAGATAGATAGCTCCCGTCTCATTTCTTGACTGACTTCTGCTTTATAATTTGTTGTTGTGTCAGAGAGAGGATGTGCAGTGTTGTTCATAATGGCACTCAGTTTTGTTTTCATCCTCTCCTTTGCAAGGCCGACGTAAGATACATTGTCAAACACCCTTAGGCCAGTTCATGGTTGTGAGGTCCTATGTCTATGAGAGCCACACTGGACAGAAGACAGAGAAACGTTCTGGGTGGACTACCAATCCACTGCAGAGCCCAACTTACACACACCTACCTACAGTGTAGGCTCACAGAGGGCCAATGTGGAGTCACTGGTCAGCCTTATTGTACACAAACTTTGAGGAAAACCAGGCAGAAACTCGCAGAGACATGAAGGGAATGTGCAGATTCCATATGGACACCATCCGGTGCAACAACCCAACGCCACTTAAGGCCATGTCACATTAGACAATTTTTCATTCATCAGACTTTCGGCGTTTCTCATACGAAAACAGAGATTTAGGGGGCTCATAATGTTTGAAGTGCTCAAATCTCTCGGAGGCCTGAAACTGTCTTGACTGTAGCTGGATACTTCTCAGGACATCTAGAGGAGACTAAGTGGGAGCGAATTTTAAACTGGCCAGAAAGCCCTTCTTTAAGCAAAAAGTTGTGGGACACTGCAGCAAACTGTCAGAGGTGAAAGCTTGACAAGATAGACATATACATATATCTGGTGTCTCTCCAGAGAATCCTTGGTACCGCTGGTTTGACTTTTTGTTGCCCACGGAGTCCCAAATGAGGCGCATGACCTGCACTGTTAGGATCAGTTACAGCACTACGGCCACGTGGCGTGATTCCCCGAGGGTGATCTGGCTCATTGTCGAGGACCTGAGTGGCTGGACCAGGCCAAGGGGATGCCCATGTAACACCTGGCTGTGGCAGATAGCGGGTCATTTCCGGAGGGAGGGACTGGACCCTGGGGGTTGGCCAACCAGGATCCCAATCTGTTTCGTCGTGTGGTTGGTGTGCGAATGCCCTGTACCAACCTGACCTGACCTGTATTCCTTTAAAGCCTTGCTACTATAATGTGTCTAGTGAGACAAAGAGACGACTTTTTATTTTAAATAATGTCTTTCTATAGCAAACTCCACACTGAGGCACTTGACACCCTCACAGACTTCACGTTAAAGTTCTCCTGCTCCAGCACAGACAGGCCGAGTGGCCTCCTCAGGGTCATACGGTTTACTCGGTGTTGTCTTTTTATTTATATCTCAGCACCTCTGCCGCTACTGTCACTCAGAGCCCACTTCACCAACAGACAAACGTCGGGGTGTCCCAACAAAGGCAAAATACTGTGACACACGTGTCAAGGCTTACTCTCGTGTGTGTATAGCATCTCAAACAAATGGTGTGAGCCACTTTTTCACCATTTTGTGATGTTCCAGTCCATCAATGGCTCTCTTTGGTCAGCTCTCAGCTTTTAACGCTTGGGATTCGCGAATCACAGACCTCAACTTCTAGGAGTCTGTAGCCAGAGGGGACAGGGGACAGTCTCCACATTGGAGACATTTGGACTGACCTGGGTGGAGGGGAGATACGATTTGGAAGCCCACTGCTAGGCCAAAGCTCTTAGTGAAGGATACAAACACTAATCCATGGATTTGCTCAGCTAAATCTCCAAATTTCACAGCATCTCTTTTTCAGGTGGCCAGATACAAAGACGCAAATGTCATTCATGTCATCTCATATTCTGGCGAGGAGCAGCAGCAGCAGACTTCCCTGTCCCCAGCTCCACATCCCAGCTCTTTCTGGAGATATAATCCCTCCTGCGTGTCCTGGGTCTGCCACAGGGTCGTTGCCCAGTGTGATGTGCCAAGAGCAGCTCTGGGGGGTGTGGGTATCCTTACGATATGCCCAATCCACCTCAACTGGAGCAGCGACTCTACTCTGAGGTTCTCCCCAAATCTCTCAGCTTCTCACCCTATCATGGAGTGTCGGCCCAGCAGCCCTTTCTGCCGCCTGTACTCCTGATCTCATTCTCTTGGTCATTACCCGTAGGTGAGGACGGTAAAGACGTTGGTCTGCTGGTAAACGGAGAGCTTTGTCTTTAGACTCAGCCACCAAGTACCGGTCCAGTTATCTACAGAATGGCTTTCTGAACGCTCCACGTGTCGAGCTCGCGTTCCCTTTTTCCTGAACGAGATCCCGAGATTCTTGAACTCCTCCACTAAGGCAGTTCTTCATTCGCCTGGAAAGAGCAGACATCTCTTTTCTGAAGAACCACCACAGCCTGAGACTTGGTGGTTCTGATCCTCATCCCAGGCGCTCCACACTTGGCAGTGAATCGCTCGAGTCTTCATTAATCTCAGTGGAAATTGCAGAAGTTACAGCAGCAATCATACAACAAATGAAAGTGGGAAAGCAAAAATAAATAAAAATTCACGCATCAAGTGAATATCCTTCAAGGACGAAGACATGAACACCAACCCCGGTGGTCAGAGGGCCTCGGAGGGTGCTCCTCTGTTTAGCCAAAATGGCTGACAAAAGGCCACGCTTACACCTGTTGTGTTTTGAAATCCTAACAACGTAACACAACCCAAATTGGAGAGATAATAAACAAACGTGCCAACCGAAGTGCAGCTTTGACGTCTCCCTTGCTGCTCTCTTCTCCTTTAAAATCGCGGCTCGATGCGAGTTTGCACCACATTTTCCAAGATGCTGCTGTTGCCGTGGTAACAGCACAAACCCGCGTGGCTTTCCTGCCTTCGTTGGCAAAAGTCCGCTTGTTTGCAGTGAGCGCAGGTGTGGGCAGACAGGCGGGCGAAATCCTTTCAGGAAGCGATGCCGATTGTAACGGGGGGCTTCATCCAATTGGATGACCCATTTGCGTTACTCAGCCAGTGAAGAGAACTTAAAGTCGAGCCTTCAAGCAACACGGAGTGACTTTTATTTGTCACTCTCAATAATGGAGACATTTCCTTCCATGTTTTTATAACAAAAACAAAAAAGAAAGTGGAAACTAAAGAGGCGTCTGGCTTCCATCATCATGCCAAATTAAACTGTTCACTGCCAGCTACTCCTTCATTCTCCCCCCGTCATCCTCGGCCTTTTTTTACTCAAATGTGTAATTAAGTCAACCATTTTATTTTTTTTTTATAAATAGTCTTGGTAAACAAACACTTTTTCTCTTCAAAACGAGCAGAGTGTCGTCTAACGAACGGCAAATCGGAGCGCCACTGCATCCTGGAGAGTAACTAGCTGGTCTCTGAAGCCACCAATTAGAGGACATCGGTGCCCCCGAGCTGTAAATATCGCTGCATAAAATAAACAAATTTAGGGGAAAAAAAAAAGACTGAAAATTGATTTACAATTGAATCCCATACATTCCAACAGTAAGATTTAATCCCACTAAGAGCCATGGCGGTCTGGCACACTCGAGTGAACTATCTGCCACGCTCGTTTATTGTCAGCATTTCAGCTCAAATCTAAATTGGCAGGCCATGTAGGAAATGAGAGCTTTAACAAGTCAGGAAAGTCTCAGACTTGAGTCTCCAGTAAAAAAAAAATCAAGCCAGGCACTGTCACGTGGAGATGCCCAGTTGCTTCTTCTCTTGCCCATTCGATTATCACTCATTTCCAGTAAAATGCCAGGGCCTACACGTGACTTTCATTGTGCTTCACGAAGCCAAACGCTGAGCCGAAGGCCAATGAATCTGCTGCAGTCACGTTCACTCGCAGGCTTGGTGGCCCAGTGGCTGGCACTGCTGTCTCCCACAGACCACGTTTCACATTTGAGGACTTTGTGTGTTGTTTTCGTGTCTGTTTACTCCAATAATCTCAAGGTTTGAAGGGCAGGCTAATTCGCCAGTCTGCAGTGGACTGGCAGCTTGTCTGGGGCCGACTCTCGGCCTGCACTAAAGCGGCTCAAACCTTTCTGAAAGCAAGTCTTCACTTTGTCATTATGGGCTATTGGGTGTGGATTGATGGGCAAAAAATATCAAATATATCCATCCATCCATTAACCGACCTGCCATATCCTAACTACAGGGTCACGGGTAGGGAATCCACTACTGTAATTTCCGGGAAACTGGGAACGGCCAAGCTCGCATATATAGCATGAAAAAGTGTAAAAATCGATCAAGAAATAACAGAGTTATAGTTGAAAATAATTACTGTAAGTGGCACGGCTTTTTGGCCCACGGTGTAGTGTGTTGCAGATTAATTCATTCAACCAGCAGCGGTCGTCAGTCTCCCAGCTCCGACTAAGACTGAGTACAGTGGACTGGGAGGAGTCGGAGTCTGCAGCTCACGAATGCCGGGACAGGGCAGACTTCATTGACGTCTGTCAGACAACAGCTTTGAACAGCAACTTGAAATTGCAATGTGTCAGTCTGTTGCATGTGCATTATCTGTGCCAAGAAACTTGCCATCACAGAATGATGACAAGAAACTGGATGCATCAGTAAAAGCTGAAATGGCTGCGTTTCAGAGCAACAGCGAGCGCGGGCGTTGTTTAGAACAAGTGTATCAGTATCTGATCAGGTAGATCGCGTTGCATTCACAACTTTTTTTTAAACGTTAGTCTTTCCTATATCATCCCTAAGGCATTTGCCACTTGATTGACATACACGGCGGCCAGTCACACACACACACGGGACAATTTAGACTCGCCAATGCACCTAACCTGCATAATTAAAATGAAATCTACAGCACAATAAAGCATGCAGAGAGTGAAGGGCTCTCAATACTTTATGAATCCACTATATTTCCAAAAACGGACAATTGCACTTTCTACTACGCCGCGCTACTCATTCAGGTCGTGCCCTTGTTACCGACAAGGAAGGCTTTGTTCGGCTCTGCTGTGAATCCGACTTTAGTCATTCAGGTATGGAAAAGCAAAGGTGGGTAGATTGGTGCGGTTAAGTTACAGAGCATTCAGGAGGCTGTCCGGACCCTCCACTTTTACATTTTCGTAGGGTGCAGTCTTATGCTAAGATATTTCAATTCATTTTTTCCCCTTATCACATCTACTATATAATTAAACACAAGGGTCTGTGCGTCCAGTCCCTCAGAGCAATCTGATTGGTCAGTTTAACTTTGGTGACACAACAAACGAGGAAGTGCGAGTGGGAGACACAAGAGGAGGAGTAAAGGTGTATGAGGCACACCCACCGAGAGAGTCGCCGTCACAGACGGACAACATGAAGCCAGATGGGAGGTGAGAAACGCCTCTCGAGAATAACGACAGAGCCTGAGAAGTGAACGTGCTTGACAGGAGGAGTGTCGGTGAAGAGACACTGAGAGAGTCGTCGTCAAAGACGGAAAGTAAAAAACTGAGAAGCAGGGAACACACTGGAGAGACGGGGCGCTGATTAAGAGACGTCTACACGTGTAAATACAGAGGAAAGGAGCTGAAGGTACACGCAGGGCAAGAGACGGCAAATATTTGTAACCAGTAATGGCGTACTGCACGATAATGTGCCGTCAATACACTTGACTTATAGTTTCGTCCTCCTTCTCTGTACGTTTACCATTCGTTTGCTCAGAGGTTGATGCGCTTGCCGTTTCCTCAGCAGCTCTTCTTTTCTCCACCCTAGCGGCCCGCTTCGTCTCTTCTTTTGTCGGCATCTTTTTGTGTTAAAACCGATTAAGTCAGCGTTTGTGTTGCAATTACTTAGTGCATTTTCTTCATTTTCCACATAATCTGGCACTTAAGTCTTCAATCTGTCTGAAGAATGATTTCAGATATGAAGAGGTAGGGGAAGGGATGGCGAAGGTGGTAGGGAATGAAAACTGCGCCCATACACATGCGCCGCATAGCCAACCTGCTGGCTGCTGCCAAGAGGCATAACCTCGGAGGTCAATCAGCACCCTGAAAGCATACAGCAGACGTCACGTAGTACATGTGTACTAAATTTCAGGTCAATACGTCAAACGGTTTGCGAGCTACAGGTGATTCAAAATCCTGGACAGACAAACGGACAGCCACGGTAGCGTATTATAGAAGATTATTCTGTTAGCTTTGTGCAAAACTCTGCTCACGAGTTACGTGGAGGTTTGTCTTCCTGCTTACTACTTTACCAACCTCAAATCTTCAGTTTCCTTTCTTCTCTATTCCTTTTATCACTTTGTGTTTTCCTATGCGCATCTTCTGGTCATGCGTAGAAAGTTTATTTGCCGTTGTGCTGACAGAACACTACTGGAACGGTTTTGCTGAAAACAAACAGTGTTTTACAATGGTGGTAAGTATGGCAAGTGCCACGTTTAATTCTAACGATCAATCCTACAAACTCGTATGTATCCTGACTCACAGTATGCACAGCGCACTTCTTTCCCGCTATTGTCACTGGAGTTTTGTCGAAGTCCTACATCAGAGGGCGTAGTGACACAGTCGGCTTTAAGACACACAGAGGGCTTTTTAAAGGACGCCTGTGCAAACCGTTTGCTTCATCTTGAACTGCTGCAGAACATCTGTAGGTTGTCACCTATTAGTTGTTCCCATTTGTGATATTCTGAAACTTTCTTTTTTTCAGTTTTTGCTAACCTGAACTTTCAATTTAAACCTCTGGTGGTTTACTGCTTACTTTTTTAACGTTTTAGGTCCTTCATTGCAAACTCAGGTGTTCTAAAACTTTGGAAGTGTCTGATTACCATTCACCACAATGCAGTAAAGGTGATGAGTCTCCAGTGTCTGCTTCGTTCCAAAGTTTGTACTGAGAACGTCCACCAGTGCGTCTCACTCTTTTAGCGCAGTGAGGGGGCTGATCGTCGGTCACACGGGCCGTTGGCTTCCCAGTCACTCGATATGTGGCTTGATCTACACGATCACAAGGGAATTTAAATTTACCAGATATACTCGCGTTTAAGTTCTCCCGCAGATAAGTCGGGACTTGATCTTACCGTATAAATTCTGGTATTTTATAATGTCGGTCGTATAAGTCGATTGTGGAAAACTCCCGCTATTGATCCAAGAGATTACGATATGCCAGCGCCCACCTAAGGGAGTAGCCACGGAGCACACAGCCTTATTTTCTATGTATTGTGCCTACGTGACCACATGGTAATACCTGAACTATTCTGCAGTGATGTTTGCACTGTTTTGTGTTTTTTCTATCTGACACCCTCATACACCTTTATCGTAAGAGCATCCGTTATCTACGATGGAGCGTTCGATCAGAAGAAAATCTGAAGCTGGAATTAAATTAAAAGTCATCAAAATGGCAAAAGAAATTATTAAGTGCGCTGCCACAACAAATTTTGATGTGCCTGAGAAACTGGTGCGAGACTGGAGGAGGCAAGAAAAAGCAAAAAAAAAAATGAAATAAATTTAAGTGGTTCCTGCCTTGTGCCCTGTGTTGGCTGGGATTGGCTCCAGCAGACCCCCGTGACCCTGTGTTCAGATTCAGCGGGTTGGAAAATGGATGGATGGATAAATTTAAGTGTCATATTTTTGAACGGGCGTATAAGTCAGGGGTCTGATTTTAGGATTGATTTCTTGGGTTTCAAGACCCGACTTATATGCCAGTATACATAAAATACTTCTTTTTTTGTTTAATGTCATTGGTTTCTTCCTGTCTTGCGTCCAATGCTAGCTTTGTTAGGTTCCAGAACCCCCCCAGGACCCTGGCCTGGATTAAGTGGGTTAGAAAATGAGATGACATGACAACTGCTATCCAATCGTGAGAGAGATAAAGGGGCTCGGAGGCTGAATCGGGTCATAGGATTGATCTGGTTGACTGGCACTTGTGTGACGTGTTTGAGGCAAACCTGTATGTACGCTAGTGTGAATTTCATTTTTATACTTAGATTTCCTAACTGGGGCGGCACGGTGCCGCAGTGGGTAGCGCTGCTGCCTCACAGTTAGGAGACCCGGGTTCACTTCCCGGGTCCTCCCTGCATGGAGTTTGCATGTTCTCCCCGTGTCTGCGTGGGTTTCCTCCCACAGTCCAAAGACATGCAGGTTAGGTGGATTGACGATTCTAAATTGTCCCGTGTGTGTGTGTGTGTGTGTGTGCGCACCCTGTGGTGGGTTGGCGCCCTGCCCGGGGTTTGTTTCCTGCCTTGCGCCCTGTGTTGGCCGGGATTGGTTCCAGCAGAACCCTGTGACCCTGTAGTTAGGGTATAGCGGGTTGGATAATGGATGGATGGAGATTTTTCCCAAAATGCACCACTGAACCTGTAGTTAGAACAGCCCAATGTTAGATCACATTCATAACTCACCTGAACTGCTCCAAGGTTAGTATGGTATTACACCAAGACCACCCTCTCCAAGGGGCCTCGGTCCTGTTGTGTTGGTCTGCACCAGAATGTGACAGGTGTGGTCACACTAAGGGGGGAATTTGCTGCCGAGGTCAAAAAAATAATCTGGGTGTGAAAATGCCTTTTAAAAAAGGAATAGCCTACAGAGACATTACAACTTCAGCATACACAGGCACAATAAACTGAACTGAAAGGCTTTACTTTGTAACGATTCCAAAAGTGCGGCACTCAAGCACAGACCTGCCAAACCTCCGTGACGGTGCCATCCCGGCGTATGAAAATTCAAGCTGGCAGACCTCGCTGGGAAAGCAAATCCATCATCTGTTGACACCAAGAGGGCAACCGGCAAGCAATCTGCTCGGCAAAATGTGCAGAGCACCTATCAAGGGTGATGTCGAGGAATTTAGCGAAATTATAAATACTGAAACATTTAAGAAAAAGAACACAGAAGGCGGCACAAAGTAAATCTGCGTTTATTTGATTTAATTCTAATAGTTTGACTGCCATTGATTCTTCGGTTATAACACAGGAGAACAACTTGGCATGCAGTGCCAGATTTACCTGATTAGATTAAAAAGCGGTTACTTTGTACAATGTTACAAAGCCAATATATTTTTTTTAAGTTATGTAAAAATGTTGGAGAACTGCTTGAAACAGGAAGAAATAAAAAAGCAATACAGCGCATACTGTGAGCAGGGCATACTATGCCAGCGCCAGCCAGTGTGTGCTGCCAACTAGCAGACTTGGAGGGCAACCAGACCAGTAGAGAGCACAGGCTGGCCTTGAATCTCATAAATCAGGGGACGGCGTGGACTGCTGTATGTGCTGCCTTGACTTATGACACACACCCCAAAGACGGGCAGGTTTGGTTGCTTGGTGGTTGAGGTCGCTCCTATATGAGAGGATTTCGATTTCTGATTTGAAATACGTTGTTAATCCCCGATGAGTGAGTTAAGTATTTGTGGGCACTCGACCCCAGTCGGCTCCTGCCGTATACCCACATATGTTGGGATACACTGTGGTGACTTGGGAGGACTTACACTGAACAACTGATGCCAGTGCAGAGCGGCAGGGCCGTTACCCCAGAGGTCTCCCAATATGAAGAGAGCCAGTTTGGTCAAATAGCACACTCTGGAGTTGCATGTGTTTTGGACCAAAGGTTTAAATGTCGGCTGAAGGGACAGTGAAAGCAGCGATCGTCATGTGTCGTCTAAAGCTGACGTCACACGAGATGACTTAGGCGGAGTGGTGGCTCTGGGATCTATCTAGGGATTTAGATAGATAGATAGATAGATAGATAGATAGATAGATAGATAGATAGATAGATAGATAGATAGATAGATAGATAGATAGATAGATAGATAGATAGATAGATAGATAGATAGATAGATAGATAGATAGATAGATAGATAGATAGATAGATAGATAGATAGATAGATAGATAGATAGATAGATACTTTATTTGTATGATGTTAACGTTTACCCCACAGGTGGAATTGATGAGTCGCATAGTGTGGGGTCTCCTCAGTCTGTCAGTCGAGCAGGATGGTGACAGCAGTCTGAGGCTGAAGCTGCTCCTCTGTCTGGAGATGATCCTGTTCAGTGGATGCAGTGGATTCTCCATGATTGACAGGTGCCTGCTCAGAGCCCGTCGCTCTGCCATGGATGTCAAACTGTCCAGCTCCGTGCCTACAATAGAGCCTGCCTTCCTCACCAGTTTGTCCAGGCGTGAGGCGTCCCTCTTCTTTATGCTGCCTCCCCAGCACACCACCGCGTAGAAGAGGGCGCTCACCACAACCATCTGGTAGAACATCTGCAGCATCTTATTGCAGATGTTGAAAGACGCTAGTCTTCTAAGGAAGTATAGTCGACTCTGTCCTCTCCTGCAGAGCATCAGTATTGGCAGTCCAGTCCAATTTGTCATCCATCTGCACTCCCAGGTATTTATAGGTCTGTACCCTCTGCACAGTCACCTCTGATGATCACGGGGTCCATGAGGGGCCTGGGTCTCCTAATCAGAAGGTTGCCGGTTTGAATCCCATAAGTGCCAAAAGTGACTCTACTTCATTGGGCCCCTGAGTAAGGCCCTTAACCTGCAATTGCTCTGTCCTGGGCATGACGTTAATCTCCATCCAGCCTTGAAAGTGGGCCTGCAGGGAAAAACCTGGGGGTGGGTGGCAGAATTGGCACTCTGACCACCATAAAAAAACTCACACTGGTTCCATTCCATCTGCACTTGTGTGCTGCTGAGGTGTCACCTGTTGCATGGGTGAACTCAGGTCCTAATCTGGGATCCTGAGTTGGTTCATCATATGGTGGGTGCGGCGATGCGCTGTATCAGTGTGCTGTCCTATCCTCTCTATCTAAGTTTGCAGATGATACCAAGATTGGTGGATTGGCAGATAACTGAGAATCTGCTGAATCATCACAGAGGGACTTGGACAGCATACAGGCTTGGGCAGATTTGTGGCAGATGAAATCTGATGTAATAAATGTAAAGTATTACATGTAGGAAGTAAAAATCTTAGGTTTGAATACACAATTGAGGGTCTGAACATTGAAAGTCTGCCTCATGAGAAGGATTTAGGAGTTGCAGTGGACTCGTCACTATCAACAGCCAGACAGTGTTCAGAAGCCATTAAGAAGAAGGCTGTCAGGTTATATAGCGCCTTGATGTGTGGAGTACAAGTCACAGGAGGTTCTGCTCACGTCATTATAACGCACTGGTGAGGCCTCATCTGGAGTACTGGGTGCTGTTTTGGTCTCCAGGGTACAAAAAGGACATAACAGCACTAGAAAAGGTTGGAAGAAGAGCGACTAGGCTGATTCCAGGGGTACAGGGGATAAGTTATGAGGAAAGATTAAAGGAGCTGAGCCTTTACAGTTTAGGATAAAGCAGATTAAGAGGAGACCTGACTGAAGTGTTTAAAAGTATGACGGGAATTAGTCCAGTGGATCGAGACAGTGACTTTAAAATGAGTTCATCAAGAACATGGTGACACAGTTAGAAACCTGTTAAGGGAAAATTATACACAAACATTAGGAGGTTTTTCTTCACACAGAGGACCACAGACACCTGGAATAAGTGACCAAGCAGTGAGGTGAACTGTGGGACTTCAGGGACTTTCAAAACTCGACCTAATGTTATTTTAGAAGAATTAAGTGGATAAGACTGGCGAGCTTTGTTGGGCTGAATGGCCTCTTCTCGTCCAGATTGTTCTGTTGTTCTAATGTCATGATTTTGGTGAACTCTAGGAAATGAAATCCTGGAGGAATTAAACGTGTGTTGGGGGCCACAGGCTTCAGTAGTGTAAGAATTCAAAGATTTGTAAGCCTCCACCTAATGGCTGCATTGCCCCTCATCCAATTACTATCCTTCAATAAGGGCGCGTCAATAAAGGTGAGCTTCAAAAGGGCGACCTCAGTTGGGCGCAGCGAATAAAGGCAAACGCAACAAAATTATTACAGAAAATGTATTAGATAAAGGCAATGATTGAACGTATAAAATTATCTACGAACGCCTTTATTCGCCATACCCACTTGAGGTCGCCCTTTTGAAGCTCACCTTTTTGTGTGCGCCCTTATTGAATAGAGCCGTCCAATTCACTGTCCCATACACAGTAATCCCTCGCTCTATCGCGCATCGACTTTTGCGGCTTGACTCTATCACGAATTTTATATGTAAGCATATCTAAATATATATTGCAGATCTTTCGGAGCTTTGCGGATATCTGTGGACAATGGATCTTTTTACTTCTGGTACATGCTTCCTCAGTTGATTTCATACGAGGGACGCTATTGGCAGATGGCTGAGAAGGACGTTGGCGAGCATCGACTTTGTGCTGACAGCAGTTAACTTTTCACACTTTCTAATTTGGAAAAGAAACACTATGGATGAACTTAAAACTCTCTACAGTAATCCCTCACTATATCGCGCTTCGACTTTCGCGGCTTTTATATGTAAGCATATCTAAATATAAAACGCGGATTTTTCGCAGCTTCACGGGTTCTGCGGACAATGGGTCTTTTTACTTCCTGTACATGCTTCCTCAGTTGGTTTGCCCAGTTGACTTCATACAAGGGACGCTATTGGCGGATGGCTGAGAAGCTAACCAATCAGAGCACGCAGTTAAGTTCCTGTGTGCTGAATGCGATGTTAACCAGGAAGTCTCGCCTCGCTCATTCAGCATCAACGTGTTTCGCTGTGTAAAGAGTTAACTTTTGTGCTCTTTTGTGTTTATCTTTGTGCATAGTCAAGCCCTTCATTATGGCTCCAAAACGATCTGCTCCTGGTACTGTTTCAAGGGCCGTGCCCGAGCGCAAGCGGTTACTGAAAAGGTAAACGTTTTGGAAATGCTGAAGGAATGGAAAAGCTACACCGCTGTAGGACGCCATTACAGCATCAATGAGGCTACGATTCTTTTTATTTAAAAAGTAGGAAAGGAATATAAGATCTACAGCTGCAGTGTCCTTTAACCACGGTGCAAAACGAGTTGTAAGTGGATGTAATAAGGCAGTAATCTGGATGGAATCTGCTTTAGGGATTTGGATTGAAGACTGCTGGAAGAACAACAATGGCGGTGCTACACAGTCGCCTGAAGTGGCTCCTTTAGGGGCTGTAACGCTCTCCTTTGTTGTGCAGTAAAATTAAACTCAACGTTATCAGACAAGTCATCATGTCATTGTTGGTGAGTAACCATAATTAATTTTCTACTTACAGTACTTAGTACATGTACGTACGTTTAGTGTCACTGTACATACATTTACTGTATACAGTTTTTCTTGCTGTGTATGTATTTATTGCTGGTGGCCTGTCTATCATAATGTCTGTAACATGTGATATCGGAGACACTTGATATCTTTAAAATAATATTTAGGTTTTACTGTATATAAACAGTGTGTTTACATACATAATTTCAATGAATCTTACCTAATATCTAAGAGAATATAAAGGGAATATTTATAAACAGTGTGGGAGAGTTTATAAGGGCTTAAAATATATAAAAATAACCAAACAAACATGTGGTTTCTACTTTGCGGATTTTCACCTATCGCGTCTGGAACGCAACCCCCGCGATCGAGGAGGGATTACTGTATTGATTTAAGCCACGTCCTTTATTAGAACGTTCCAATAATTTGATGACAAATGGCGGGTCAGCCCAACAGTCCATCTAATGTTTCCAAAATGACCCGAGTTTTGAAGGCCCCTAAAGTCCTGCTCTCTCCCACACTACCGGGTCACTTATTCCAGGTGTCAGCGGTTCTCCGTTCAACGTTTGTGCAAAATTGGCAATTTCCAACTGTGCCCACGTGTTCTAGTTGAACTCAAAAAAGTAACAACCTGGACCCCCCCCATGCTAAATCCTTTTATTATTTTAAAAATGTTGATCATGTCCCCTCTTAAATCTTTACTTGCTTTTAAACTTACGACTCTTTCGACTCTTTCTTTAAAGGTTTATAGGCCTGTTATCGTCCCTGATGCACGCAGCGAGCGACTTTGTAGGCGAATTCTCGAGAAGTTATTGTGAGAAGCAAAAAGACCCGAAGAAATCACATCAGGTCAGAAACCTGAAAACTCTGTGAGAATAATCAGCAAACAAGACATGAGGGCAAGTCAGGAAAAGAAAGAAGGTGAAAACTGAAAAGAAACCTCACACTGGACCTGCTCGATAAATACACTGAATATGAGCTAAACGTCAGGTTTAGGTACAAGTAATCTATCTCCTGAGGGGTGAAGCCATGCGACGGAGCTGCCACATTTATAGCAGAATGTCTACATACGTCATCAACGTGTCACTCCCTGTCACATGATACGTCACTGTGCGCTGCGTAACAAAATAAAAGTTCAACTCTGTCCAAATAAACAAAAAGTAGCTCAGAAGCTCACAAAATGGATCCTTCATAATAAAGTATCACCAAGCACACGTCTCCTTTACTCTTCTCTCTGCACACCTCAGGCTGTAAATACAACAGCAGGTCACGTGACTGGCAGACATTCTCTGCTGATTCCGCACTTATGGGGTCTATTGAAAGGGGTCAGGGGAGAACTTTGAGAACTGTCTGCAACTTAACATCAGCAAAACCAAAGAACTGCTTATTGACTTTCACCGCAGCAAAGAGCCTCTGTGTCCGGTCACCATTCAGGTTAGTGGATGTAGAGGTGGTCCACTCCTACAAGTACCAGACTGCACCTGAAAAGAGGGCTAAATCAAGAGGGGAAAAAATGACCATTAAATAAAGAGAAATGCCCAGTGCTACAGGACTTGGGCCTAAAGTCTACTCCTAGCTTGGCACGTGATGGATGATGTGTGTGGTCTGCATGTTCTCCACGGATTGCGGTTTGCCGTCACTCTACATGATCTCTCGTGGGCTGTTTAAGCGTACCACCATTTAAAGGTTGGCAGCCTACTCACTTGGCACTGATGTGCCAACATGTCCATCAACAGTTTCTTTCAGGCTCTTCACTTTGATGTTCTCAGCCCCTGTCTACATGGGGACTGTCTGCCTCAGTATTTCTTCTTCTCAGCACACAACCTGTAACCTTCTTTATCTAAACTGTGAGCCGTTCCTCTCTCATCATTAGTTAGTTTTAGTTTTCTCTTGGAATGCTCCGCATCCATCATCCACGTCACAAGCTCATATGCAAAACAGCTCCATGTATGCTTTGTGTGCACATTTACACTCAATGCCAGAGAGTCCATCCATCCATTATCCAACCCGCTATATATCCTAACTACAGGGTCACAGGGGTCTGCTGGAGCCAATCCCAGGCAACACAGGGCTCAAGGCAGGAAACAAACCCCGGGCAGGGTGCCAACCCACCGCAGGGCACACACACATACCAAGCACACACCAGGGATAGTTTAGAATCGGCAATGCACCTAACCTGCATGTCTTTGGACTGTGGGAGGAAACCCACGCAGACACGGAGAGAACATGCAAACTCCATGCAGGGAGGACCCGGGAAGTGAACCCTTAAGGGTCTCCTAACTGCGAGGCAGCAGCGCTACCCACTGTGCCACCATGCCGCTGCCAGAGAGTCTCCTCTAATATATTATTTACCCCATGTAATTTGTAGTGATGGCTGAGTTAAGTTAATTCCACGTTTTCATGGGGAACGGACATAAATTTCCATTATAATGGGAGCAAATGGTGACCAACGCTGGCCAACAGTAAAGAATTTCAAAAACATCCTTGGGGGAAAAAAAAAAAAAAAAAAATTGCGTTACTATATCATTCAATTCACCCAATCGTACGCTCACACCGGGCAAAATGCAAAAATATGGCTAAATAAGTAACTCCAGAAAATGAAAGTAAGTCAACAAACAGGAAAGCCTCTTCATACAGAGTCAAACTTTGGAACTGAAGACCTGCATCTCCCCCTCATTCCTTGCTCAAGAGTCCTGCCTGTCCCAAAACCCCATCGTGACCCTGGGTTTGTTTAATGAGAAGAAAGCTGTCCATTGGTTAATGACGATACAACTGAACCATTCAAAATGACTGCCACAGAAGTGAACTGCAAAACCACATCTGCAGAAGACCGCAGTTTTAGACTAGCGTATGATGAGCAACACAACCACAAAATGTGTTCTGAGGTGAAATAAAAATACATTTGAGTTATATTCAGATAATGACATTTGATCTGAGGTCCATTAGTAATACCATACCCACCAAAGACGACAAATCCACAACCTCAGATGTTACATACAAGACACTACCCATCATTTATGAACCAATGCACTGGAGAGACACCGGCGTCTACATTAAACAGTCGTGTGCCCAGGCCTTTTAAGCACTGACCTTAGTCTATGGAGACTCAATGCTGATTTGTAATACACAATCGCTGGCAGACGGGAGATCCAATGGAAAGTCTTCCGGTCACCACATCTGTCACCATCACAAGTAATAGTGGACTCGGAAAAGAGGCCTGGTGAAATCCAAATTTGGTAGGTGCATTTTTCGACTGCTGTAACATTTATGTTGAAATGTGTAGCCTTTACTTGAAGGTTTGACTTTGAAATCACAAAGATCTCATCTTACGGTGCAGCTGTGTGCTCCCGGCTATGGAGGGCGCACAATTTACAGCAGTGACATTCATACGCGTCATGATCGCGACCTTTCAGCCTTTTCCTTGGCCTCTAAAAATAATGAATATGTCATTCTGGTGGTTTTTGAGGTCAAATAGATTTAAAAAGTCAGGTTGTTGAAGAGTTTGCTCTTTGTGACGCAGGATTGCTAGGCTGACGATGGGGATCGTGCGACGTGTGACGGTGTTACTGCAGCCATATGAAGGTCAGTGTCGTACATTTCCTGACTGTCCACGTTTGTGGATAAACCAAAACAAACTTACGTCAACTTGGTTTTTGTGTAGCAGTCTTCGATTGAGCGCTGTGAACAATTCAAGTAAAGATGATACGAATTACTAAATACACGACAGACTTGTTAAAACACGCAGAGAACAAACTGATTAAACATAAACGGAAACCAAAAATATCAGTTTATTCATTAACCAGACCAGTAACGGCGTACTGCACGATAACGTGCAGTGAATACACTTGACTTTCTTTCTCTACACGTTTATCATTCGTTTGCTCAGAGGTTGATGCGCTTGCTGTTTTCTGAGCTGCTCTTCTTTTCTCCACCCTAGCGGCCCGCTTCTTCTCTTCTTTCGTCGGCATCTTTTTGTGTTAAAACTCATTAAGTCAGCGTTTGTGCTGCAGTTACTCAGTACGTTTTTCTTAATTTATCACTGAAGTCTTCAATCTGCCTCAAGAATGATTTAAGATATGAAGACGGTGAAGGTGGTAGGGATGAGAACGGCGCCGTACGCATGCACCACATGGCCATCCTGCTGGCCGCTGCCGAGAGTTGATTCTACAATAAAATAAAAATAAAAAGAGGAATAATTCCAAAACTCTTTGCTTTCAATATAAAGCTGTAGTGCAGAGTTTCAGCGTAGTATATGTGTGCCCAACCGATGGGCTATTTGATTTTTAACCTTGACCTTCCTGGGTTGATCTTTGACCTTGGAGGTCAATCTTCACCCCGACGTCACGTAGTATAGTTGACAGTAGACGTCACGTAGTATATATGTGTACCAAATTTCAGGTGAATCGGTCAAACGGTTTGCGAGCTACGGGTGATTTAAAATCCTGGACAGACAAACGGACAGTCGCAGTAGCGTATTATATAAGAAGATTGATGAACTACGCCCAGTTGTCAATGGTGGAGACTTAAACTGTAAATTCAAAAATAAAGTCACACTCCTGGCGACCTCCGCCGAATGGCCGCCTACCCGCTCCTCTGCTGGGCCGTCCAATCTGACGAGAGAATCTTTCCATCGGATGATTCCAGCGCTGCTTTACTGTTAAGATATTTCTGGTTATGAATTCTTTTCTGTTGTTCGACTGTGTTTTGGTCCAGGCTATGTGAAATATGGTGGATTATCGACTCTCTCGCTCGTACGTTTCTTGTTCTGCAATCTTGCCTGACGTCCTAGTGTTTGTTTATTTCATTTCCGCCGTCTCAATTAAGACCTTGGGTTTGGTATCACAACTCTGTGTGCGGTCAGCATAACATGACAGAACTGGGAGCATCGAGTCTTACCAGTATTTACCAGTGGGCTGTGTGAAGATGCAGTCAGGCTGCAAATACGAGTAGCTGTGAATAAGGACCTAAACCAAAGTTCATCTATGCCAGATGAATCCGTAATCCAATGCAATTAAATAAAGGTGACGCTTTGATGTTAATGACCTTTCACTGGACGACGTCTACAAAACGCACCGCACTCAAGTTGTAACGGCCGACCACTTACCCGGCCGGCAGCTACACCTCCAAGACCTGTGGCCTGGATTAATTGCTGAGGTTAAATCTTAATCAAGCCGTACCTTTAACAAATTAAACCTTTCCCCCACAATTGACGGTGTAAAAAAACACAAAAGAAAAGCAGATATGTAAACTTACACTGATAAATTGTATTAAAATGAATCAGACAAGCTAAACAAATTATAAATATCCCTCCACCAAAGCAACACCGTGACAAATCCCTAGATGAATATAACTACCCCTCCCTTGCCCTTGTAACATACAACAAACAACATAAATACCAAAAAAGAATGAATGAAGCACGGAAATGAACGGTCGTGAACTTGAGTCCGAGTAACAATTGTCCTGAATGCAGATGACTGGTTAACCGATATATGGAGTGTTTGTAATTCCCGGAAGAAAATGGAACAGCCTCACCGTGTATCCTCGGCGATGGTGGAAAATGATCCGACCCCGGGGTCTCTCGTGATGAGGGTGTTGGAGTGAGTCCGGCGTAAAGAAAGACAAACTGGATGGAAGTGCGCGATGTGAAATACAGCAGGTACAAGTGGTTCGTGGTCGTAAAATGAATGTCTCCTTCCTTCCTTCTCTCCTTTCTCCCTCTTTGTTTCCTCTTGATTGTTTTTATAGTCCTGTGACGATTGTAATTGATTGATTGAAAACCGGCGTTTTCCAGGTTTGGGGCTGCGATCTTCTTCCATCATCCGTCCCCCTTTACAGGGACGGCATTCACTGACACACAAACAGTAAACGGGATGATGGAAACAAGACGCACGTGGTACGAACACAAACAACACTATTACTACTATGTAGCCCCGCTACAAATTGTATGAATGTGCATTTCTGTATGACGGGTGGAGTTTGCATGTTCTCCCCGTGTCTGCGTGGGTTTCCTTCCACAGTCCAAAGACATGCAGGTTAGGTGCGTTGGCGATTCTAAATTGCCCCTATTGTGTGCTTGGTATGTGTGGGTGTGTGTGCCCTGCGGTGGGCTGGCGCCCTGCCCAGGGTTTGTTTCCTGCCTTGCTCCCTGTTTTGACTGGGATTGGCTCCAGCAGACCCCCGTGACCCTGTAGTTAGGATATAGCAGGTTGGATAATGGATGGATTTCTGTATGATCTGATGGACTGTCCATGTAAAGCCTGTGTTTTCAACTTAATGAATGTTTTGGATTCAATTTTTTTTTTTTAGCCAGTAATATCTAAGCATGCTTAATAAATTCAGTTTCTCAGTCTGCATATGAAATTCATCCTAATCCCAGGGCCTAGCAGGTTATGCATCCATGCCTATGGCTGCAAGGATAGTCGTGCAATGTGAATCGTTCAGAGTGGTGTCAAATGAAGCTGGTGAGAAAAGCCATCCCTGCCTGACTGCCGGGGGATACGTCCCGAAATGAAACGGGAGAGAAGCGATCCAGCCCCCCTAACAGTATAAACACCGTACGCAGTCTGACACGCGGCTGAGGGCCTGGAAACGCAGCTCAGCTGATAATGCTAAATCACCACATTAGGCACTGAATGCTGCATCACGACAACATTCGCCTCCTTTTCTTTGACAGCAGACAGGCAATTCACAGGGAGTAATGACTCTGCTTCAGTCACCCGACACCTGTACACGGACACTGCTTGCTCGCTTGCAAACATCCCAACGCCCGCGGCGTAAACTCACCAGGGGGATGGTTTCAAGATAAAAGCCGTGGCAGACTCGCATAACGGCCGGAAGGCTGAGATCCACAACGGCACAACGCAATCTCAAGAGCGGGCTCTAAGAAAAGACTCACCGACATGACAAGTCCCGGTCGACGTCACTGTAGAGCAGGGGCACAGATCGCAGGCGTCCGAAAGGCTGGCATTGGGCCTCCTGTAGGAATTCTCCTTGCATTTATCACACTGGGGTCCTTCGGTGTTACCCTGGCAGTTAATACAAATACCTAAAAAACAAAAAAAAAAAAAAGTTTTCCAGATTATCAGCAACTTGAGCTCCGTGGGTATAAAGGCGTCAGCTACTCAGCAGGTCGGCGACAGCGGGACGCAGCCCGGAGCAGGCTAGCCCTCACCTGCTTTTCATTCTTTGAACAGCCCTTAAAGGAACACAGCCCCCTTAACATCAAAACACGTGGCTGCATCTCCCTGTTTATGCTAAAGCATGCATCACGTTTGCTTTGTGCGTCTGGGTGGGCAGTCTACACGGCACTGTGGTCAAGAAATGGTGGGTAACTTGATACTCCCGACTGTAGGATGATGCTGAACACTTGTTTTCAACTTTATCTTGTGCTTTATTAGAAAATCGGCATCACGGGGGGCAGGAGCCTGTCCCAGCAGCACTGCACTTAAGGTTAGAAATGGCCCTGGCAAGGGCGCCAGTCCACAGTAGGGCCCACTCTGGCACACATTCACACTTACTGTACACTGGGCACTGGATTAGGCGGTTTAGGGGGCATTTACTAAAACGGATCGATTCTTTCACTCACTCACTCATTCATTCATTCAACACAATGCTGGGTAGCGGTGGGCTGGCACCTGTTACTGAAGAACTGGAGGGATAGGGGGAGGAATGACCCTGGATGGGGCAAAGTCTGTTGTAGGCCACTACTGTATCATGCACATGCCCATTCTGTGGTAAGTGGTCGGTGGTGTTATGCCAGTTTTAGATAAATAATTGTGTCCTGAGAGCGTTCAGGCTCAGTGTGGGTGCAGGCGAGCGCATAAAAAAGATAAAAACATTTCACCAGGTGTTCTTACTACTCACCCGGCTGCATCATAAGGTTACTGAACAGCCCATCATAATAATAATACTGTAACAGACAAACATCCGTCCATCCATTATCCAACCTGCTATATCCTAACTACAGGGTCATGAGGGTCTGCTGGAGCCAATCCCAGCCAACACAGGGCACAAGGCAGGAAACAAACCCTGGGCAGGGCACACACACACGGGACAATTTAGGATCACCAGTGCACCTAACCTGCATGTCTTTGGACTATGGGAGGGAAAACACGCAGACACGGGGAGAACATGCAAACTCAGGACCCAGGAAGCGAACCCGGGTCTCCTAACTGCGAGGCAGCATCGATACCACTGTGCCACTGTGCCGCCCTACAGATAAACATGGTATATACAAATACTTGCAAACAATTGGCATTTGTTTATTTTGCAAGCTACGTCTACACTTGTGTGTGTCCTTTTGTTGTTATTGTCTTACTATGAATTGTTCTGAGGACAACTGCCATGTCATTATACTGAGCACATCTGACAATAAACCAACACGAGGCTGCAGTTTCAATCAACGTCCTGAATGCGTCACTAACCTGACGGACAAACATGGAAAGAACCAAGAAATGAACTTGTGAGTGACTTTAAGGTCACCTGGGAAAAAATGTCACATAAAGAAGTGAAAATGTAAACATGCTCTCCTGTCATTATTATTTTTCCAGTTTTTCACATACATCCTAAATATGCACGTTCGGTTAACCGATGACCTTCAGTTGGTCCAGCGATGAATTGGCACCTCAACCGGTCTTATTCTGGGCCTCACACACCAGTTCTGCTGGGCAGTGCTGGATTGGATTACTAAAACTTTGACTTTGGTGCCAACACCACTTTTTTGACCTCATCACCGGTGCTAAAACAGTTCAGAAGCAAAAAACATACAACTCCAAAACTGCTGGTGCGCCGCACCATCGCACCACCCTCTTGATAGCCTTGAAGTCCCGATCTTGTTGAACCAAAAGGTATTTCCCCCATGAAGTTCGAATGACATCAAAGCAATGATGGGGGGCTCCCCCATGAAGTTCTGATCACGTTGAAGCAATAAGGGGAGGAGTGGGTCGAGTGATGTTGGACTTTCATCCAAGCGTGCGGTTTCACTCTGTGAAGTCTACAAAATGGACGTTCTCCTACATATGCAGCGAGTGTCGAGGAATGGTGGAAGAGCTGGGGTGCAGTTGGGACTGAGAGGAAAGCTGACATTTAGTTCAAGGACTGAAAATCCCAAAATGCTGGTAACCGTTCCATTGGAACTTTTTGGTACTTTTCTAGTACCGGTAATACCACACAACTCTACTGCAGGGCAGACTCAGTCTTAATGGGACTTGAACCTCGAATGACAGATTTCAAAATGGATGGAGGAGTAAAAAACAAGTCCAAGTTTAGCGCCTGGTGTCCCACAATACGATGAGCTTCTTCTTTGCTTGGCTGCCACAGAGTAGCGATACTAGAACAACACCAAATAGAAGAAAATCAGCATAACGCCCTGACTATAAAACATCATATGCTATCTAAGAGACACATCAGGTCCACTCAGGCGGCTGTCGAGAAGCCGAATGACCTGCGCATAAACGGATTGACAGATAAATAAACCAGAAGGTTACGTTTTCATAGAAGACAAACATCTACAGTTCAAGTGGCAGTGCATGAAAATCCACAAAACAGAAGGAATGTACAGGAATTTCACAAGGGATTCGCCGGCAGCCTTGGCCAAGACAAAAGGCAAGCAGGCGGTTAGCCGTGCAAAAGATCCGCTAGCAGATGGCAAACGCTGCACGCACGTCTCTCCCGCTGGGCTCCTCCAAAGTCAGTGATCACAATCCAGCCGCACGTTCCTCCCCGTACTGTAAGCAGCTGCTGGAGCCCCCAAGAAGGAGCAGAGGCTCCCCCCGAAGTTGTAAATATTGATACAGTACAGACAATCTCCCTTGACAATCGCATTATCTTTTCTGTCTACTGAAACGAGAGAATTCCTGAAAGGTGTCTCTTACATTGTGTGGGCTAAATTATACATTGGAAAAAAAAAAAACTTCTGCTGGAAGCCTGATGTGCACGTTAGGTTAATTGGTGACTCACAAAATGGCCCGATATGAGAGCGCTATCTGCGTGTGAAGAATCCCTTTTTAGTATTCCTGTCATCGCTGCAGCTCTTTTATGGAGCCTCTTCACCACACTTTTAAGACGTCCACAAGAGCAGATCTGAAAACCCGATAAGGCCCTCGGCGTTCTGTGTCCTTCAGCGATGTCCTGGCCAAGCATTGATCTTCGAGTTGCACGCCACTGAGTCCTCCAGATATTCTGCAGTATGGTCGTTGGTTCTCTTTGCTGCTGTTTCTATCAAGTCAAGGTTTAGGAAAGACAACCGAAAAGAGAGAATTTCAATACCTGCAATGAGCTATTGGGCTGTGGGGTGACGGGAAGACAAAGGTGGGCTTTACCGTCAGGTTTCTGTGTTTTTGTTTCATGGAGTGTAGTGAGAATTGAAGCACCTGATGTGAAAGTATCCAAAGACAGCGTTCCATCCACGTTAGTACGTTTTATTTCCCAAGGATGGATAATTCTCACTGCGGCGGGCTGGCACCCTGCCCGGGGTTTGTTTTCTGCCTTGTGCCCTGTGTTGGCTGGGAATGGCTCCAGCAGACCCCCGTGACCTTGCAGTTAGGATATAGCGGGTTGGATGGATGGATAATTCACAGTTTGGCATTTCCAGCATATGCTCACTAAGGTGGTGTCCACACTGCCACATGTTCTTTTAAAAACACACAATTTCATCTCTGTTTTCACCTTTTGTTTTCACTACCAGCCATGTTTCACCAGCCTCAGTGGTGCCGCGCACCACACACCACTTCCCTCTTAAAAGCATGAAGTGTATGAAACAATATAGGTGGGATATTTGACCCCCGTGAAGTCTGGATCACATCGAAGCCTGTGCTTTTGTGATCTCTAAGCATATTTTTCCCAGTCTACCAAATGTTGAAGTGAGGGGTGTGGGAGGTTGACTGGAACGGTTATAGTTACTTCCAGAATTATCAGCACATATATAAACAGGAATCTCCAAAGACTCATGAGAAGGACTTTTGAATTGATGATAGGACTCTTAACCAATGAATGATGAGTGGAGGCGGGTCTTCAAGTCCGAAAACTACTTGTCATGAGTCTTTTGGTTACTGTTGTGTACATGCTGATAAGGCCACAACTAACTAACGATGCAAAAGAAAAAGCAACAGACTGTGTCACGCACACGTGTGTGGGACGCAGCTCAAGGGCTCAAAAGAAGGTCGTTCCCGGTCAGACCAGGGGGTGGCACAGTGCACTAATCCTTTCTCTTACCTCTCCGCAGACCAAATGCGGAAAATTTCACCTGACTCCAATGACATTACATGCAGTTCTGTCCCAGAAGACGTCACTTCCAGACCAGAAGAAGAGCCCATCTCCTAATGACATCATTTCCACATCCCAAGAAGTCACAGCCTGATGACCTCATTTCCAGTTCTGGTCCCAAGATCCCTCCTCTTCCTGTTTTTCAACTATATATCCACTATGTTTTCTAACCTGTTCAGTTCTATTTTGGATTTTTGTCTGTAAAGACCATTTTTTGCCCAGAGGGGGCTGGGTGGTCTCGTGGCCTGGAACCCCAGCAGATTTGATTTTTTTCTCTCCAGCCATCTGGAGGTTTTTTCTGTCCCCCCTGGCCATTGGACCTTACTCTTATTCTATGTTAATTAGTGTTGTCTTAATTTTCTCTCTTCTTCATCATGTAAAGCACTTTGAGCTACATGATTTGTATGAGAATGTGCTATAGAAATAAATGCTGTTTTGCATTTGCAGTCACTTTCAATTATACGGGAAGCTGCCCCAAACCTTTTTTGTTCTGTCAAGGCTTTTGTTTATTTACCACAATTTGTACATATTAAGGAAGCGATTGGATAATAAACATGTTGACTGTGATTTTTCTTTGGACTTGGGCTCAAATCCCACTACTGACACCATGTGACCATCAGCAAGTCACTTCACCTGTCTGTGCCCCAACTGGAAAAACAAAAGAAATAACAACCAATTTTATCTCAAATGTTGGATAAAAGCCTCAACCAAGTAATAATACGTAAATCAGGAGTGGGCAGGAGGAGGAGGAGGACAGGAACCTAATCAAGGACTTTGTTAAATGACCACCTACACCTGAACACCAGCAAAACCAAGGAGCTGGTGGTGGATTTTAGGAGGCTCAGGCCCCTCATGGACCCCGTGATTACTAGAGGTGACTGTGCAGAGGGTACAGACCTATAAATACCTGGGAGTGCAGCTGGATGATAAATTGGACTGGACTGCCAATACTGATACTCTGTACAAGAGAGGACAGAGCCGACTATACTTCCTTAGAAGGTTGGCGTCCTTCAACATCTGCAAGAAGATGCTGCAGATGTTCTATTAGACGGTTGTGGCGAGCGCCCTCTTCTACGCGGTGGTGTGCTGGGGAGGCAGCATAAAGAAGAGGGACACCTCACGCCTGGACAAACTGGTGAGGAAGGCAGACTCTATTGTAGGCACAGAGCTGGACAATTTGACATCTGCGGCAGAGTGACGGGCACTGAGCAGGCTCCAGTCAATCATGGAGAATCCACTGCATCCACTGAACAGGATCATCTCCAGACAGAGGAGCAGCTTCAGCGACAGACTGCTGTCACCGTCCTGCTCCACTGACAGACTGAGGAGACCCCACACTATGTGACTCTTCAATTCCAGCCGGCGGGGTAAACGTTAACATTATACAAAGTTATTGTCCGTTATACCTGCATTGTTATCACTCTTTAATTTAATATTGTTTTTTATCAGTATGCTGCTGCTGGAGTATGTGAATTTCCCCTTGGAATTAATAAAGTATCTATCCATCCATTATCATACCCGCTATTTCCTAACTTCAGGGTCACAGGGGTCTGCTGGAGCCAATCCCAGCCAGCACAGGGCGCAAGGCAGGAAACAAACCCTGGCAGGGCGTCAGCTCACCACAGGGCACACACACACACACACCAAGCACACACCAGGGACAATTCAGGATTGCCAATGCACCTAACCTGCATGTCTTTGGACTGTGGGAGGACACCCACGCAGACACAGGGAGAACATGCAAACTCCACGCAGGGAGGACCCGGGAAGCGAACCCGGGCCTCCTAACTGTGAGGCAGCAGCGCTACCCACTGCGGCACCGTACCACCCTAATGCGTAAATTTGAATACAAATTTATAAAACACAGCTTAGTAATTTCTACATTGATCTCAACACATAACAACTGGGGCATAACAGCCTGGCGTATTGGGCCAAGAGTACAAATCTAAACAGAAGATGTTTGGAACAAAACTTCTCAGCTAGTTAGGGGTCCCCAGTACTGAGTGTGAGAACCACTAACAACACAAAGTCAAGAAGACTGCAAAAACAAAGTTTAAAAAAAAAAGGCAAACGCAAGCCATCACTGCACTGGTGACAGCAATGGAAAAAATATCAGAAATCCTGAAAACACCTCTGGGCTCATTGGCAAGCACAACATTCCTCCAGGCAATATGCAAAAACAATTAAAAGAGGCAAATCAAATCCACGTGGCCATCCATTTCCCAGTGCTCTCGATCAAAGTCCTGTCCTAACGTAGCCTACACTCTAAAAGCGGTTCAATATAAATGAGGACTGTGTGATGTGCGAAGTGCTGTGTGCAGTCTCGGTCACAATGCCGTCAAGAAGACACGGCAGCACTAGAGCGCAGGAGCAGGGCCGCCGAACGCACCCCAGGGCTACAGAGGCCGTCCTAGGATGACAGGCGAACGGAATTAAACCTCTTTAAACTTGGGCTGATGAGCCTGTAATGGAGTGTCGTATCCACGGTATAGGCTGACAGATTTATCTATTTATTTTTTATTAATTAATGCCTAACAACATCTTATTTTAAAATGCTTAACCTGGCAGGGAAGCGCAAGTCAGTGGTTGCACTGGCACATTTATGGCCATTTTAGATCAGATAAGAACTTTTCTTATGTGCCGCTCTGTGTGGGGTGTGCACTTTGTGGCTGGGGGGCTGAAGGCTTTGCATCAATCAGCTTGTAACTGAGTGCCCAAGAGTGCTTTGCTATAACCTGCACCCCCGTGGAGCGTGAAGCTGCTGCCTTATTTTATGTTTATCTCTGACATCAAAAGTGGAATTTATAAGCCACCAGAAGGAGGAAAAGTTTTAGAAGCATAAGAACACTCTGGCCTCCCAGGAAGATGGCCAGAGGGAATACAGGAGGCTGAGATGAAAGGGCAATTGGGCCAGGGATGGAATGGGGGCTTAAACAGGGCTGGAATGAAGCAGGGGCACTACAGCATCCCACTGGTCCGAGTGGTACGTCAAGGGAGGCGAACTAATGACTAATGAAGGAGACGTCTCTGCTGCCGCACCTGCTCTATGCAGCTCTGTGCTCCATGCCAGACCATGATGGACCAATCAGCATACTAAGACAGAGAGCCACCTGGTTGCCTAAGAAAATGAGATAAACTGATTATAAATCCATCCATCTATCCATCCATTCATTATCCGCCGCTTATCCGAGGTCGGGTCAAGGGGGCAGCAACTTAAGCAGGGAAGCCCAGACCTCCCTCTCCCCAGCCGAGGTGTCCAGAGGGCATCCTGACCAGATGCCCAAACCACCTCAACTGCTTCCTCTCAATGCGGAGGAGCAGCGACTCTACTCCGAGTCTCTCCCAGATGACTGAACTTCTCAGAGGGAACAAAGATAATGAAGCTTTTATCTGTGGCACCTCTGCACGAGAACATACAGTATGCAATTTTTAATGTCTGGAAAACATTTGGGATTAAATTACTTAGAGATCTTTATATAGACAATGTCTTTGCATCTTATGAACAATTACACTCCAAATTTAACTTCCCAGCAACACATTTCTGTCTCTACCTTCAAATTCAAAACTTTGCTAAACAGAACCTGCCCGATTTCCCTCACCTCCCACTTCCCTCCATGCCAGAAAAAATATTGATTAGTCTTGAGGACTCAGACATCATCTCTGCAATATATAAAAACATTTTACAGTCCCTCCCTTCCAAAGATCCAAGAGCACAATAGGAAAAGGATCTCTCATTCAACATCTCAGAAAAAGAGTGGGAGGTAGCAATGCAGAGAATTCATTTGAGTTCCATATATGCCAGGGGTTCTCAATGTCGGTCCTGGGGACCCCCTGTGGGTGCAGGTTTTTGTTCCAACCAGATTCCTAATCAGTGACAACACCTTATAGCACTGACCTTGGGATTAATAAAGTATCTATCTATCTATCTATCTCATTTAATTAGCTGGTATTTTTTTTCTTTTATTCAACACTAGCAAAATACCCGCGCTTCGCAGCGGCGAAGTACTGCATTAAAATTTTTATTAAGAAGAAAATTAAACCTTTTAAAACTGAGGGGAAAATATGCCAATAATTATTTGTTAAGGATCTCTTTGTATACCACATTGTCAGTTCAGCCCTCCGGTTGTAATAAGACCAAGCTGTGCGCTGAGCTTACTCTTGAGCATGTAACGTACAGTTGGCCATGTGAACAGTAATCTTGTTTCAAATCTCACAGCTTGGATTGCTGCTGTCGTAATCGGTTTGAGTTTCATGGTTTGTTTCAATTACGACAGTATTTGTAGGACTTGTGTTGAAGTGACATTCGGCATCTGCCAAGCGTTGTAAGCACAGAACCGGTTTCAGCGATAAAATCACATCCAGCTTTTGAGAGTTTAAACATTTATAAACATCAAAGTGTCCACTACTGAAATCGTCACCTGTGAATCTAAGATGTTTAAGAGGCATTGGCGGTTGTCCAAAAGTGTAAAATATTTTGGTACACTTGAAAGCGACAACCGAACAATTCAGCGGCAGCCATCAACTCACATGCAGAACCATAGGTGAAGGGCTTAAGCATTTCACTCTTCTAGTGCTCCTGTGTAGTCTAATTATCTCCTGTACCGTCATCAGTCCACACCTTGAACCTGTCCCAGTCATTCAATACATAAGACACAGTGGATATCAAGAGTGAGCCTGATATGGTCGTGCAACATGATCACCTTGATAGACATGGTAATGGGGGTTGGAATGATAAAGGAAATGGGTACCTGAGCAATGTAAAGTAAGTGTAAAATACCTACACAATAACTATAATTGTAATAAACAAACAATAAAACAGCGGAGAAGCCGTGGATTAAATAAAAAGGCTGTAGTTATCAGTAGGGAGACGTGAATCCCGTGGCGAAGCAAGTAAGGGAATGTAGAGACTGGAGCAACGGACGGCCATATATAGGCAGGCAGCCAACAACGTGGGAGGAGTTGGGATGGGGGACCCAATGCCGCCTCACACGGTGACCGAGCTGCAGGCTATGGATGTATATATGTACATAAGCAGGATTCAGTTAGCGTTGGAAACCTGTGTACCAAATTTCTTGAAGATGGGCCCATAAGTAACAAAGACTGTTGAAAAGTTCAATATGGCGGCCGACAGTGGCGTCATACCACTGAAATAAGTACGTACATTGGTTTCGGTTAGCTCAGGGAAGCCACCTACCAAATTTCGTGAAGATGGGGCCGTAAATAAGAAAGTTCAACATGGCGGACATTGTTGACCATTATGACCGTTACGCGTAGAATTTCGAAATGAAGCCTGCTTAACTTTTGTAAGTAAGCTGTAAGGAATGAGCCTGCCAAATTTCAGCCTTCTACATCCACGGGAAGTTGGAGAATTAGTGACGTTTGGAAAATTCAATATGGCGGCCGACAGTGGCGTCATACCACCGAAATAAGTACGTACATCGGTTTTGGTTAGCGCAGGGAAGCCACCTACCAAATTTCGTGAAGATGGGGCCATAAATAAGAAAGTTCAACATGGCGGACGTTGTTGAACGCCATTTCGTGAAGATGGGGCCATAAATAAGAAAGTTCAACATATGACCGTTTACGTACGTAGAATTTCGAAATGAAACCTGCTTAACTTTTGTAAGTAAGCTGTAAGGAATAAGCCTGCCAAATTTCAGCTTTCTACTTACATGGGAAGTTGGAGAATTAGTGATGAGTCAGTCAGTCAGCGAGTCAGTCAGTCAGTCAGTGAATGAGTGAGGGCTTTGCCTTTTATTATTATAGATTCAGAAAAGCATAGCAGCATTACTTTTACAATTATAAGAAATTTATAAATATGTCTGCTTTTGCTCTAGATTTAAATGCTTAACTCTTTTGTTGATTTCATTATACTTTGCCCTTTCTCTGTGCAGTTTTTCCCCCTTCATTGTATCTTAATTACGACAACTTAAAACGAGCAGAGCAGACACGCTGGCAAACATCACTGAATAATCAAAGGCTGCAACTACTTTAGCGTCAGATCCACTTATTAGTAATTAATGGATTTATTAAACAATTAAAACACCTTGAAGAGTAGAATGAAAATCAAGATGAAAACACTGTTAAAAAGAAAAAAAAATACATTATTCCTATAGAACTGCTCGGTACATTTTATTATTTTTTTTTTAGCAAACTTAGTTTTCTAATTAATATATTGTTCCTTAAACACAGAATTTGGGAAATATCAGCTCACTTAATTAGCCCAGGAGTTCAATTAAAAACAGAAGCTGCAGCGACAGGGGGTCCCCAGGACCGACGTTGAGAACCCCTGATATACGCAAAGCATACAATTATTCAACTTAAAATGATATATCGAGCACACCTGTCTCGCTTAAAATTGTCCAAAATGTTTCCAGGGTAAGATCCAACCTGTGAACGTTGCAATCGAGCTCCAGCCTCACTGGGCCACATGTTCTGGGCCTGCGCCAAATGAACATCATTCTGGACCAAAATGTCTATCAGACAGCCTCGGGGTCACAATCCCTCCTAATCTATGAACAGCTTTGTTTGGGGGGCTCACAGAGGGACTTAAATTGGAGAAGGACAAACCAACTGTGACTGCCTTTACTTCACTATTGTCACGCAGACTTATCTTGATCAACTGGAAGAATCCTAACTCTCCTCTTTTAAGTCAGTGGGTAACTGATGTCCTTTACTATTTGAAATTGGAAAAAATCAAATTCTCATTTAGAGGATCTGTTCAAAACTTTTAAAAAATCTGGCAGGATCTGATCAATAACATTTTAGAATAAGCTTTTAAAGCACATTTTCTTCTCCATTTATCTTTATTCACTTATTAATTCATCTACTTACTTATTTTTACTAGCTTTAGGCTTTACTCTGCTGGCTTAGCTCTCTTTCTCAGGTGTGGGGGTTGATTTATTTTCGATCTTATGTTTGTAAAAATCATCGCAGGCTAACACCAAGTCAGCGAAGCTTCAGGGCTATCAGTCTGTCCAGTTAGGAAGCACAAGCGACTGTGAATCGACTTCATCTGATTTGGTGCAAATGAAAGTGACAACAGGTGACCTGGGGGGACAACAGCAAGACAACCCCCAAAAAGGGAATGGTGGCCACAGTCAGTTGCTCTCTCCTTATCTTTCCTGACTGATTTTTCTCTAGTTTTGTATTTTGCTTTTGTCCTTGTCACTACTGGTACCATGAGGCGGTGCCTGTAGCCGATTCTGGTTGCACAGGTAGTCCACTTCCACCAGGATGGCACATTCACGCGTGCTGTCGCCAGAAGGTCTCAAGAGCATGGAGGAGATACCAGGAGACAGGCCGTTACACGAGGAGAGCTGCCCAGGGCCATAGAATGGCATCAACCCAGCAGCAGGGCTGGTATCTGCTCCTTTGTGCGAGGAGGAACACTGCCAGAGCCAACAAAATGGACTTCCAGCTGGCTAATGGTGTGCATTTTTCTGATCAAACTGTCATAAATAGACTCCATGAGGGTGGCATGAGGGCCTGACATCCCACTGTGCAGCTCGATTGGCATGTATCAGATAATACACAATTGGCAGCTCCAGCATTGGTGCCCTGTACTCTTCACAGATGAGAGCACTTGTGACAGACGTGAAAGAGTCTGAAGATGCCACGGTGAATGTTATGCAACCTATAACATCATCCAGCATGACTGGTTTGGCAGTGGATCAGTGATGGTCTGGGGAGGCATAGCTTTGGAGGGTCCAAGTGCCAGGCAATGGTACCCGGACTACTGTTAAGTACCAAGATTAAATCCTCTAAGCCATTGTTAGACCTTACGCTGGTGCAGTGGGCATTGGGTTCCTTCCTAGTTCAGGACAATGTCATGCGTCATGTCGCCAGAGTGTGTAGGCAATTCCTGAAGAACAAAGGCATTGATGCCATTGACTGGCCCGCATGTTCCCCAGACCTGAATCCAACTGAGAACTACTGGGATGTTGTGTATCGGTGCATCCAACATTGACTAGTAATGCCACAGACTGTCCAGGAGCTCACAGACTGCAGGTCTGGGAGGAGACACCATCTGGTGTCTCATCAGGAATATGGCCAGACGCTGTCGGGAGTGCATACAGGCACATGGGGGATATAAACACGACTGAGTCACATTAGGAATTGCCGTGATGAAATTCACGTAAGTTGGATCAGCCTGGGATTTCAATTTTTGACTTTTTCGGTGTGAGCCCTCAATGGGCGTCCATTCAACATTGTTCACATCATTTTGTTCTCAGTGAATGACACAGCATTGCTCAGTAAAGATTTTCCACTTGAATATTTCATTCATCGAGATCTGATGTGTGTTCCTGGATGAGGCGAGAGTCAAACGTCTGAGTACTTGGGACTCTTCAGCTACCAGATTTCAGGTGGTGGGCCTAAGGCTGAAGGTCTTGCTATGCTGAACAGAAGTGCAGCGCAGTGCATTCTGGGAAGGCTACAAGGCACAGCAGGATTCAGGGTACTTTGCTTAGTCAGAAAATGAGTCAGGTGTTTTACTTTTCATTCCCCAACTATTATTTGAAGTACTATATTTTTGAGTCTTCCTCATTCTTAACTTTAGTTCAGGTGGAAACAACCCAAACAACCTGTACGGGACGGCCGGCAGTTAATTCCGGCTGGGACGCCCCAGTACTGGAAGAATGGGGGAAAGCAGCTTATTAAAGATACTGCCTCCCCCAAGACGATAGATGGAAGCTTCCCTGGACTGCAGCGGTGCCCTGGATGCCCACAGGGCACTATAGGACTTGGAATTTGGCAGCCGTGGGTGCTGCCAGGGGACACTGTGGGAAGTTGGTGGAAGAACAAATTCTCACCTAGCCCGGAAGTAGGGCTGACCCATGTGGGAGGAAGAACAGAGGCACTTCTGGGTCAAGGACTATATAAAGTGAACTTGCTGTGAACCCAGCAAGCGAGCCGGAGTGTGACAGAGCTGGCTGGGAGGTGTGGAGGAGAATCTCTATATATAATCTTCATTTGGATCTTGATCTTTGTTTGTCCGCGAATGAATTAGAAGAAGAAGCACTAGATGGCAGTAGAGAGACAGCTAAAACATAGGCATTGCATTAAGAATCTCCTCCAGGCTTATACTACTGAAGACTGTAGTACTCCAGTCACACCTCAAAACACAGACATTCAAACTAAACAAATTGTTGTGCTTTAAATTAACTAAAGAGATCTTCATTTAGATCTTGATCTTTGTCCGCGAATTCCACGCATGCGTAGACCACCTTCCAGTTTTGCACGTTATTGTTATTCACGGATTTCAACAATGTGCCGGAATAACGAAAGGGGTGGTGGACAGCGTTACGCTGATTAGCTCCTGAGGCCTGGTTAGAGAATGAGATTGCCGAAGATAAAAGGTACGTGCCTACGTAACATATGCATGAAAGAAAGGCAGTGGGTAAAATGAATGACAACGTAACAGCACGTTCCAGAAATTATTATTGTTACGTTGTAGTCGGCGAGTGCTGCGCGTCTCACAGTTGTACCGTGGCTTGCTCACATGTCAGTGAAGTGATCCCTATTTATGCTTTAAAGAGCCTGGATACCTATGTGTCCCCCTTTTATAACCATTGCTCCGTGTATATTGCCTTACCCTTTGGATTGCCACAAAGCAACCTGCGAGATTGCAGAAAGGTTGAGAAGACATACTGAGAGGAAACGACAGCGTCATGAAAACGAGACGGACTGTGAACGGACAGAAGCAGAAATGCTCCTACACCACCACATAATTACTATCCGGACAGTGATTCAGAGTAGGCCGTTCCTATCGAATCAATGTCCAAGGGTTTTCTTTTGTAATTTTGTTTCCCTTATAAAAAAATCATAATGCTGTGTGACGAAGGGCCCAGTTCACGACTGGCAGCCGCGTTTAAACAGGGAGCCCTTCACAGACAACTTTAACACGCGCAACATAGTTGGGCGCACATGGCTAGTATTATATATGGACATATTATTGGTTTATTCGTGCATGGTGGCTGTAGTGCTTAAAGGGCACTTTGAAGAAGAAAAATAAGTTAAAGATCTTCTTTGTGCTTTTACCCTGTGTCCGCGTATCTGTTGGTTGGGTTTAACGGGGCAACAGTGACCCCTAATGTCCACACATCCAAAAATCAAGTATTTGCTGCGTATTGTTTTTGTCTCAACCAGTCTTTTTCTCTCTGTTTTTACCAGGAATTTGTATATAGAAGCTTAGAAAGATGCCTTTGATGTCCTTAAAAATTTTTTTTTTTTTTTAAATACAGACTGCTTATTTTAAGTTTTATTTTGCTTAAACAAACCTGGATGAACTATAAAGGAACTCATTTACAAAAGAATTTACAGAACCCTTAAGGCAATTTAACAAACTAACATACGGAGACAACTTACATTGAAAGCATCCTCTCTAGTGGACACACGCTACCCCTGACCCTAATTTATGACCCAAATACACTGTTCATTCTTTCTGTATTGTACCAGTAATTTATAACTTTAACGCATCTGTTTTGGGATCCAAGGAATGTACTTTGCTTTTAGTTAAAATAATCAGACGACTGATATAACTTAATGGTAAAAAGAATGGAAATAGTAAGAGACTGTACAGTACAGATATGCACAGGATCACAGTTTTTGGGCAGAACCATCCATCTCCAGGATAGCTAGCCAATAACACATATGTAAAGCTGCATGTCCTGAAATCCTGCATGTGATTTTAACATAAATAAAGAATGACATAGCAAGATATGTCAGAGAGGGAGAGACAGGGAGAGAGACCAAAAAGCTGCTCCAGACAACATCTGCCCTTGACATTGCTGATTTGCTTTTCTAAGACTATACATATCCAGATTTTGATGTCTATTTTACTTTCTATTATACTTTTATTTGTGGATATTATTATAGCCACATAAATAAATCCATCCATCTTCCAACCCGCTGAATCCGAACACAGGATCACGGGGGTCTGCTGGAGCCAATCCCAGCCAACACAGGGCACAAGGCAGGAACCAATCCTGGGCAGGGTGCCAACCCACCGCAGACATAAATAAATACTACATTGTTTTTACATTTCAATACTTTGTCTTTAAACTTCTGAGTGATTGAAGTAATAAAGTAAACAGTAGTGCACCTGAAGAAGGAGAGATTGCCATTTGCTCTGCGGAAGAAGTAAGACACCATTGGCTGGTAAGCAGCATAAAACAAAAGATGTACAAGCCCACATGTGTGGCAGGTAACACCTGTATGTTGTTAATGTCGGGGCACTGAGGAGTGACAGGCACTGTAGGCATCACTCATACCAACTTATGTGGATGGGATCCTTTGTGGATTGTCAGGATAGTTGGACGATCAATTATTTTTCAACAGGACAATGACCCCAAACACACCTCCAGGCTGTGTAAGGGCTATTTGACCAAGAAGGAGAGTGATGGAGTGCTGTAAATGGTCATGAAAATAAAGACAACACATTGAATGACGAGGTGTGTCCAAACTTTTGGCCTGTACTGTATATACACAGTGGTACCTCGGTATACATCCTTAATCTGTTCCAGGTCCTTTGACTTATACCAAACAGGACGTATACCAAACTAATTTTTCTCATAAGAAATAAAAGGAAAATGATTAATCCGTTCCCATGAAAAAAAATCCTATTGTTATTGGCATATTATATATTGATGGGGTTGTATAAAATAATTTAAACACTGCTTAATACTAAAATACATAAATACAAAAGCAATTAGATGAAATAAATGAAAATTTAACCTCACTTTACCTTTTAATAACGTCTTAGTTTTTTTCACAATCGTAGAGACCGTTGTTCTCGGCATACGATATGCAGCAGCCAAGTCCCGGATACGAATGCCACCTTCATACTTTCAACAATCAATTCAAATTAACACGATAAAACACAAAATCACGTGAAAATTCACAGAGAGTTATAGCGCGGGTTGTTCACTGTATGCTAGCAACTGGCGTACTGACGCTCGTGGGCAGTCGTGGTTTTCTCTCGAGAGAGTTAACAAGGGTAGCACGCGAGTCGCATTCCAAACAAAGGTCGTATACCAAGCAAAATTTTTTGTGTCCAAACACGATGTATACCAAGGTACCACGGTATATTAAAATGTACCAAGCAGTTATATGGGAATAATGTATTTTTTTAACAATATTCTCATCTTGATTTTCATTCTGCTTTTCCAGGTGTTGTAATTGTTTAATTAATCCATTATTTACTAATTAGTGGGTCCGACACTAAAGTAGTTGCGGCCTTTGATTATTCCGTGTTGTTTGCCAGCGTGTCTGCTCTGCTTATTTTTAATTATCATAATAAGATACAACAAAGAAGAAAAATGCACAAAGAAAGAGCAAAATATAATAAAATCAACAGCATTTCAATCAATAGCAAAAGCAGAAATATTTCTAAATGTCTTCTAAATGTAAAAATTGTGCTGCTGTCCTTTTCCGAATCTATACTAATAAAAGGCAAAGCCCTCACTCACTCACTCACTCACTCACTCACTCACTGACTCATCACTAATTCTCCAACTTCCCGTGTGGGTGGAAGGCTGAAATTTGGCAGGTTGATTCCTTACAGCTTCCTTACAAAAGTTGGGCAGGTTTTATATCGAAATTCTACGCGTAATGGTCATAACTGGAAGCAGTTTTTCTCCATTTACTGTAATGGAGATGAGCTTCAACGCCGTGGGGCGGAGTTTCGTGTGACATCATCACGCCTCCCACGTAATCACGCAGTACATAGAAAACCAGGAAGACCTCAAAAATGCGCTCAAGAAAACATGCATTATATAATTGAGAAGGCAGCGAAACAATAAGAAGCGAGTTCTGCTACTTCGGAAACAAAGCACGATGTAAACCTACACTTTAAATTAAGTTCATAGACAGGCTGCCGCTGGCGTTTGTAATTTAGTGCCTGCCCATATAAGGCCGTCCGTCAGCGCAATCCAATAGCAAACTGCCACGGGTAAATATTCACGGGTGAAGGACTGTGCTTATGGAGAGGAAGATGAGATGGTCAGGGTGGTGTTTGACACAAACTCAGCGAAACTGCGAGAGAAAGTTTTAAGTGCCAGGACTAAGGTAACATTAAATAAAGCTATGGACATAGCACGAGATGGCACCAGCACAGCTGGGAACCTTCGATGCAAGTACACCGAGTGGCTCACGTGAACTGACGCAGTGCACAGATAAAAAGCAACAGTTCCAAAGAGCGCTGAACAAAAACCGAATTACACAGTTGAAAAGGCAGCAAAAATATGAAGCGCCTGATAAGCATATTCATAAATGCAGCTACTGTGGAAACAAAGCACACGGTGGAAAAAGTCAATGTCCCGCTAAAGGAAGACAGTGTAAAAAAAACCCGTGCATGCAGTGTGTCAGGTCTCAGATAAAGAAGAAGACGAGCTGTTTATTGATGCAGTAAGAAACGAATCGATGAATGAAACCTGTCATCTTTACAACGATTGACAAACACGGAATGTAACTTGAACACAACACATCCTACAAATACGACCATTGATTGAAAGAAATAATGATAATCAAATCCTTGATGACAGCAACATTCAATAACACTCACAAAACAATTACTGTATATTGACAATCATGTTACGTTATTTTTAAAATGTTCCCTTTTCTTTTTCATAACTTCTACTTCTCCACTGCGATACGCGGGTATATATTTAAATGTATATATATACCCCTATCTACAGTACATACTCTGATAGACAAGCCACATGCTGTGGCTCAATTGTAGAGTCTTAAGCCTCTAATGCCGACATTCGAGGTTCGATTCCCGAGAGGGATGCACTGAGTATGTACGCGCTACTGATTCATTTTACCTTCGATCTCCTTGGTTTGGGACGTATGAAAAATATTCGGTTAACGCAGAATCATGTTACGTTATTTTTAAAATGTTTCCCTTTATTAGCACAAGCACAGCTGAGAAGCTTCGATGCATGTACTCCATAACGCGTTAAAAATAACGCATTTAATCACACTTTCAATTCCAAGCAAACGGGAACTTTTGTCAATGCATCATTTCCTGGTACATCCATTACACTGATGCACACATCACAGCTACAAAAATGTTAGAGTCGGAATAAAGCGCGTTCCTACGACTGATCATTTCGACTTCCCGAGAAGCCTTGATAAAAGCATGGTTTTGTGCACAATGAAAAGCAAGCAAAATTAGATGCATTACAGAAAGCGGACTTTGTGGCTCTTACTGGGGATCATTGGACTTCCGTGACCGTTAGTAATTCTAATTACATCTAATTACAAAATGTTCAATGATCACACTGTTTTAGCCTAATGTACAAAATAATTTTGGCTAAGGTTACTCAGAGTTTAAAGATTAAGTTGGTCAAATTACCTTTTATGTTTCTGACTTATTTTTTTCAGAAGAAAAACTGCACTTTATGTTGAAATTTTGGTTATTATTATTTAAAGACAATACTATTCTGAAAATCTACTTAAAGTACTTAAACTACCACTTTATTTTTAAGTCTGCCCAATTTTAACCAGGGATGATATTTTTGTTTCTGTTTTGAATTCAAATGCAGTTTAAAGGCTTTTTTTCAGAAATTAAAACAGCTTCAGTTTACAATATTCATGTACATGTCTATTATTTGATTCTGTGCCCACTAAAACACTTTTAAATTAAAAAAAAACATTTGCGATTTGGGGCAAATTTACGTGTGCGATTACATACGATTAATCAAGATTAATTCTTACACAGCCTCTAATTAATTGGATTAATTTTTTAATCGAGTCCCACCTAATATATATATATATGTGGATATATATATGTAGATTTGTATATATAAATGTGTATATACAGTATATATGTAGATATGTATATGTGTATATACAGTATGTATATATACAGTATGTATATATATGTATGTGTGTATATGTATATATATATAACTGTGTATATATATGTGTATAGATGTATATATATATATATATATATTTATATATATATGCCAGCAACACTCATGACAATGACAAAACAATTACATTGTCAATCATGTTACGTTATTATTAAAATGTTTCCTTTTCTTTTTACTTCTCCGCTGCCAATCGAGGTATTTTGCTATATATATATATATATATATATACATATATATATAAATATATATATACAGATATATATAAATATATATATACAGATATATATAAATATATATATATATATATATAAATAGATAGATATGACAACAACACTCAATATCAATGACAAAACAATTACATTAACAATCATCTTACGTTATTTTTAAAATATTTGCTTTTCATTTTCATAACTTCTTTAACACACTACTTCTCCGCTGCGAAGCGCGGGTATTTTGCTAGTATCGAATAAAAGAAAAATAATACCAGCTAATGAAATGCGTTATCAGGCGTTGTCACTGATTAGGAATCTGGTTGGAACAAAAACCTGCAGTCACAGGGGGGTCCCCAGGAACGAGTTTGGGAAACGCTGAACTAGAGTATCTGCTGCTCCGTTGCTGTTGGACATTTTCATGGAGCTCTTTAATTAATAATTCTTTACATTTATACAGCGTTTTCCTCGCTACTCAAAGCGCTCTCCGCACAGGGAGGACCCGGGAAGCGAGCCCACAGTCTCCTTACTGTAAAGCAGCAGCCCTACCACTGCGCGCCCTCTTTCTCACACACTCTCTTTCTGGTAAAGAATCTTTCTCTTCTCATTTTTCACTTAAGAATATTAACTTGCACCTAAAGTAAGACATCTGGCAATGAATGAAGGCGGCCCGAGTTGTATAATTCTTTCTATTGCTTACATTTGCTGCGATTGGTTTTGATGCAAATAAAAGAAGTTATTAAGAAAAAGCTTAAAGTCAATGTCTCTGTCCGATCGAAACCAGCGAGCAGAGAAGTCATTAAGACTGATCGTTCCTTGTCTAACGGCGGTCCTTTCAGGAAGCAAGGCGACACCTCTGTGACGTCCTCCATTGGTGGTAAAACTGGGTGGAAGTAAAGGAGTGAAAATAAAAGGCAGTCCCAGTCACCAGAGCAGCCTGTCATTAGAGGGTCCTTGGGGAGGAATATGCAGGGTAAAACAAAGACAGCGAGGCTGGTAGGAGTTTAAAGTTGTAAAGCTGGTTTTGACATTTCTTTCTGTTCCCCCATTAGAAGTGGACAGGTGGTACCTTTCGTGTCGGTGCCCATCATAAGTGATGTGATAACACAATAAAACATCAACTCAGATGAAAGCTAACAATAAAGCAACACAAGCACTCAGTGAGCTCTCCTTTGTCAAACTTCTTACGATTACGGAACTCTTGGCAGACTATATATAAAGTTGTCGCAAACTAACTTATTGAAAAAGAGCACCCACCACTCCTTCCAAAAAAGCACTAAAATAAATATTTTGATACAAACTTCTGTTTCTAAGCCTCAGATTCTAAATCTCTCTAGGCTGGCCAGCAACACTACTGGCTAAGGCACTGAAGAATGAAAACGGCACCAACACATCAGTAAGGCCTCCATGCTAATTATTAGGTCTAACAAATGTATTGGTATTAAAAAAAAAAAAAAAAATAGGAAAAAACAAATCAGAAAAATGCCATAGCATCAAAATGCACTCTTGTGGATTTTTCCGGCTTCGGTAAGCTGCCCTTTGTTCTCTCTCCTCCATCCTCATGCCAAGCTTTTTCAATCCCAGAAGTAAGCACTTACAATTTTAGATAAGGATGTTTAAAAGCTAATGAGCAGGGCGGTTGTGCGATTAATAAATGCTGATAATTAAAAGCAGAGACGCCATTTCTTTGATCTGTGAAGCATTGCACACAAGACCCCCTTGAAATGCTGCCTTAGGGCTCAGGCTGTGATGAGCAGAGCCTCAGTTACACGCTCATTTGTGATTCTTTATATTTTTCCTTTAGTAAAATGTACTTACTTGAATTTTAGACTGGCACTTGATTTCGTATCAGGTGATTGCAGCGAGGGCAAGGGAAAGGTGGCAGAATGGCATAGTAGTTAGTAGTGTGCCACACTAATCCAGCATATCCCATGCTCACCCCACATGCGGGTGGGTTTTTCCTCCAAGTACTTCAGTTTCCCTCCCAGATGACCAAAAGTAGTGTGAGGTAGACTGGTAATTCTAAATATGCCACATGTGAATGTGTGTAAATAATAATAATAATAATAATACACTTTACTTATATAGCAACTTTTATGGGCTACAGCAGAAGAAGACCACGCCAGCTTTCACTATTGTGAGCTCAAAGCAGGACGATGAGGCTACAGTTGGCGATGCGATTGTCAAAACTGGAGGTTGGAAAAATGTCACCTGATCAGACAACTCTCGGCATCTTCTGTGGATGTTGTGGAAAGAATTTGGTATAAATAGCATGAATCTATTGATCCAACAACAACAATTTATTTATTGTGTATAGCCCCAAAAGCATACAAAGACTGCCCCAGTGGGCTTTAGCAGGTCCTGTTTTTGACAGCATTGACTCTCTAAGAAGACAAGAAAAAACTCCCATCCATTAATCCTGCCCTGTGCCAGACTGGCAGTGCTAGTGCAAAGGTGTGGTAAATGTTTTTTATTGGTACACATTAGGTCTCAATGCCAGTTGATTGCCATTTGATATACAAAGGTAAAGGAAATACCATTTATCTGGATGGTGATTGGTGCAGACTACTGGGTTTATTTACATTGCTCTGTCACATCCTTTAGTCTGCCTGGCGCACTGGATATGCAGGCCCCATCGGGTCCCATGTTATAATAAACCTGCATGATAACGTGCCGTGAATACACTTGACTTGAGCATTCCTAGGTTTCATCCTCTCTCTCTGTACATTTACCATTCGTCTGCTCAGAGGTTGATGCGCTTGTTGTTTCCTAAGCAGCTCTTCTTTTCTTTTCTCCACCCTGGCGGCCCGCTTCTTCTCTTCTTTCGTTTGCATCTTTTTGCATTAAAACTGATTAAGTCAGTGTTTGTGTTGCAATTGCTTAGTACACTTTCCTTAATTTTTCACTTAATACAACACAATAAAATTTATTTCTGTATAGCCCAAAATCACACAGGAAGTGCCGCAATGCGCTTTAACAGACCCTGCCTCTTGACAGCCCCCCCAGCCTTGACTCTCTAAGAAGACAAGGAAAAACTCCTTGTAGGGAAAAAATGGAAGAAGCCTTGGCAATGGCAGTTCAAAGAGAGACCCCTTTCTAGGTAGGTTGGGCGTACAGTGGGTGTCAATATAATACAGTACAATACACAAATCCTCAATACAGTATTAAAATACAAATTTTAGAAGTACAGAGTAGAATTTAACAGTAGATGATAGCACATAATATGATTTGGATTTGTTTAAGCTGGCACTTAAGCGTTCAATCTGCCTCAAGAATGATTTAAGATATGAAGAGGAAGGGGAAGTGACGGCGAAGGTGGTAGGGAATGAGAACGGTGCCCATACACATGTGCCACACAGCCGCCCTGCTGGCCACTACCGAGACTTGATTCTACAATAAAATACAAAAAAAAACTATCTGGAAGCAGATAGTAGACGTCACGTAGTATATGTGTACCAACTATCAGGTCAATACATCAAACGGTTTGTGAGCTACAAGTGATTTAAAATCCTGAACAGTCAGACAAACGAACTGCCGCGGTATATAAAGATGATGTCAAACTCCTCAATCATTTCAATGGTCATCGCGGCTGTTATTTAAATGTCACATTCTGGGGGACCGTATAGAAAGAGTATTGTCATTCCTACATGGTGTGACCGAAATGTATGCAAATCCCCTTAAACGAAAGCCAGCAATGTGTACTTTAATCCTGTCTGAGTTGTCTGACTTGTAACTTTAAACTCGGGAGCAGAGGGCTAAATCAAGGAAAATTGTGTCATTGTCCCAAACATTATGGAGGACGCTGAATTGCCTTTTATTGTTGTCTTTTCTCAGTGGTGTGTTATGTGCTCAGCCTGTCTAACAAGTCTGGCTGAATGGCATAATATTTGACAACCAGGCTAAAGGCAAGGAAACTACAGGATAAAGTTAAGACAACACATAAAACAGTGGAAATGAAAAGACTTGTCGATTATCGCAATTCGAGCAAAATACACACCTTTTGTAACTAATCAAACACTTTCTGCTTAAGCAACCCAAGACAATCACCGCACCTCGGAAAAAGAAGAGCTCATGTCCTGGAATTAAAAGCACAAAAGAGTTCTTTCTAAAATGAGCATTTCAGTCGTGAAAAGCAGCGCTCTGAGCAGGCGAGCGCACAACTATAAAGTGCTGTTTCCACTCGGCTGATGTACTGTACACAGGTTGTCATTCCTCTTTAGAAACACACGCTGATGTGTTTGAAGAAACCCCTTTGGCTCCCTTCTTTATCGCACTCCAGTTTATTTTGGCCACTCAACCTTCCTGCCCATCATGCTGCTTGTTTATTTAACAAGTGTACGCTGCAGTGATTTTACAGAAATGACTGAGAGGGGACGGTGGTCTAACTTAACATCCTTTGTGCGGCGCAGACTTCAGAGAGAGCCACCGCGAAGCGTAACATGAGAAAGTCAGAATGTGCTCGTTTATTCAAACACCCTCATTAAGTTCTGCCAAAGAGCTCGTGCTACCCCCAGAGTGAATTATGGGTACTGCAAAAGGACCACTGGATCTAGAAACGTACGGGCACAGCCCATTCTGCGGACTGCAAAGGGCAAGGACCTGGAGTGTGAGGACTCTGAAAGAAGTGGGAAGCATCCAGGGTGTCGTGATCTGAGGGTTAAGAAAAAGAAAATGGACCACAGAATAGTACAAAATAATGAATCTGTTCAGGCTAATCGCTGCGTTGACCTCATAAGTGCAGTAAACTGACTGATCAAACAACAAACTATTAGACAGATAGTTGTTACTATCATTTAGATAGATAGAATTCTTTACTGTCATTATGCATACACATAACGAAACTTTTGTTGGTAGGACTCGGCTTTAAGGCATAATACTTAAAATACACAAAACACTAAATAATAAAATAAAGATAATACGTATAAAAGACAGCAGCAATAAAACATCATCTGGTCCAGACTTTTCCTGAGGTAGTACGCCTGCAGAGACCAGTGATCTGTGTGCGTTGGTCCGCAGGGGAGGAATACGAGTGTGTGTGTTTGATTATGAGGGAAAGTGTGTGTCATGTCTACAGGGGGGCAGTTTAGGGGTAGATGTGTGTGTGTGTGTGTGTGTGTGTATCAGCAGGGGCAGATGGACTTCACGGCTCTGGGGATAAAGCTGTCTGTCAGTCTGCTGGTACGTGTTTCTATGTTTCTGTACCGCTTTCCCAAAGGCGTAAAAGGTAAGATCCGCAGCGATACATTTGGCTCTCTTCTGCACCCTTCCAGCACATACAGAGTCCAGGTCTGGGAGAGGACTTCCCACGATCCCCTATGCTGTTCTCACCACCCGTGCCAAGTCTTTCCTGTCCTGTGCAGCTGCCGTACCACACTGTCATACTGTGGCACAGAATGCTTTCTAGAGTGGATCTGTAGAAGTTTGTGAGCAGCCGAGAGGAGAATCCAGCACGTCTCATCTTCCTAAGGAAGAAGAGTCTTTGTTGGGCCTTCTTTACCAGGTGAGATGTGTTCAAAGACCAGATCAGATCTGATGTGATGTGGATACCCAAGAACTTGATATTGCCCACACACATTACAGCCTCCTCATGTATCAATATAGGAGCATGTTCTGTTCTTCTGGACCTCCTATAGTCCACAATGATCTCTTTGGTTTCGCTGTTGTGCAAGATGAAGTTGTTGGCTGAGCACCATAGTGCTAGGTGTTGTTTCTCCTCACTGTAGTGAGTTAGCAGGGATGGCATCCTTGATGTACTTTAGGAGGATTCTCTCAAAGCACTTCATTATTACTGGGGTTAGAGCCACAGGGCGGTAATCATTAAGGCAGGGGACCGCTGATTCTTTAGGCACTGACATAACTGTGAAGGGTTTGAGGCAGATAGGGACCGCTGCAAGTTGTGGAGAAAGGTTGAAAATGTCCAGAAAGACTCCTGCCAATTGATCAGCACATAGTTTCAGTGTCTTACCCGACACCTTACCTGGTCCTGCAGCTCTGTTGGTGTTGATCTTCCTCAGGGTGGACCTCACTTGGTATAGTTGCAGGACTAGAGGCTGATGCTGCTCCTCCAGCCAAGGGACATGTACAGTCTCCCTGCTGCTAGATGCGTGCAAAGAAACTGTTCAAGGTGTCAGGGAGACTAGGGTCATAACTGACCTGCTGACGGCTGTGCTTATAATCCGTTATGATCTTTAAGCCTCTCCACGTGTTCCGTGGGTCGTTGTTATCAAAATACTCCTCGATATGTTGTTTGTATCTGTATTTTGCCAGGTTTATTCCTTTTTTTAGTTCATTTCGGGATTTGCTATATGCCAGCCTCTCGCCTGACCTATATGCAGCATCCCGGGCTTTAAGCAGGGACCACACCATACTGTCCAGCCACGGTTTCTGATTTGGAAACACCCTAAAGGTCTTCGTGGGCAGGACAGCAATATTAGCAAACGAAAGGAAATAATCTTGACCAGCAAACTACCAAGATATGAACAGTCAAAGCACAAATTCAAGAAATAAGGGCACAAACCCCAAAGCACAAAAAACAAAAAGCTAGCAGGCATTACTGATTAAATAGGCTTTAAAGTCACACAACAGGAGAGAGGACCCCCAAACTTAACTGCAAACCCAAATTCTCAAAACAATCGTTCTTACAAATTACCTCTGTGCATAATTTGTATCTGACCACTTGTTATGGGCCTTCCTGATCATCTCCTCCTGCTTTCTTTGTTTTTCAGAGTCCCTTTTGACTGGCGGCCATAGTCATTACCTGGCCAGGATACCAATGGAATGGAAGGACCTGGGGGGACAGAGGATCACTGAGGTAACGCCACCCCTGGGACGCTAGAGGGCAACCATCGTGGGTGGCTGTGGCACCACAGATTCCCGCAGGGCACGCTGGGAGATGGAGTTTGGTACAGCCCTGATGGATCCTGTGGGGGCCGCCAGGGGGGGCTGCAGAGCCCTATCATGGATTTCCACCACACCTGGAGTGATTCCGGATAATACTTTTAAAGCACCTGGATCACTCCCAGGTACTGAATAAAAGGAGCCGCCTCACTCCATTCTGGGAGCTAGAGTTGGGAGGTGGAGGACAAAGCTCGCTGGGAGAGGAGGGCAGTGCGGTGTTGAGAGAGAACGAGAGAAGAAAAAAGAAGGAAGAAGGAACTGAGCATTACGGCTTGTGTGCTTGATGTACTGTGATCTGTAGTGGGGAGCGAGGGAAAAGCGCTGTCCCACGAGAAATAAACGTGTGTTGCCTTGGACTTGTGTCTCTGCCTGTCTGTGTCTGGATTTGGGGAGCTGCACGCTACTCTGGTCTTCCACACCCTGCATAACCTTCTACAACGCCCTCCATAATGTCTGGGACAATCACATTCTTCCCTGTTTTAACCCTCTGCTCCACAGTTTAAAATTGCAAATCAAACAATTCAGACATTGTAATGAAAGTGCACGAGTGCTCTTCTCTGGACTTTTTCTAGTGCTGTTATGTCCTTTTTTTCATATAAAGGAATCTGCATACATTTTGGTCACAGCACTTTTTCTACATGGCCATCCATTTCAAGGCATGATAATATTTGGGACAATTGGCATCAGAGGTGTTATTATTCTGGTGTGCTTCATGGTTTCATAAGGTATCTCAGCTTGCTTCTACCTTTTAGATTCTGTAGTTGCCATTATTCAACATGAGGTCAAGAGCCGTACCAATGAGAAGCAGAAAGCTAAGAAAACAAGCTTGTTGACACTGAATAATCTCCAATCACCTGCAAACCTTTGTATGCATTTGGATTGTACAACAAAAGGCGACTGACTCTCCACACCAACATCGATGCCCTGTCTCACCCCCTGGGTCCACTCCTGCACTAATCTGTGGGCCATTATCAGACATGAGCTTGATGAGTCTCTTATGGGGATGGCTTCACGGCTACCCCGGAAGGATGGTGGGAAACATAGTTTCCATTTAGATAGACAAATAGATAGACAGATAGATATGAAAGGCACTTTATGATAGATAAGATAGATAGATAGATAGATAGATAGATAGATAGATAGATAGATAGATAGATAGATAGATAGATAGATAGATAGATAGATACTTTATTAATCCCAAGGGGAAATTCACAAGTCGTACACGGAGGTGCTGGAAAGGATGCCACTCGCGGCGGTGCCTGAGTCGCTATCTGATTATTTACCTCACCAGCGTGGATGAACAGCACCCAGAAGAAGCCCAGCATCCCTTCCATTCTGCCTCCAGTTCCTCCACTTCTGGTGTGGACAAATGAAGATCTCATCTTGATGGGAAACATCATCACTTTAGCTCAAGTCTCCTGGTAGTGCTGAGGCCAGCTTACGAAGTGACGCTCTGCAGCATATTTACAGCACTTTACTAAAACCTTTCTTCCCGAAACAGCTGGTAATTAAAAGTGGCCTCCCAGCTGGAGCCCCAAATCTTCTTCCATCTCATTTGCATCTATTTGCACTTCTTTATGTGTTTGTATAAAAAGAAAAAAAAAATGGATGTGGAAAAACCCAAAGAAAGAAAGAAAAAAGGCCTGCTAGGTCGTCATATGCAGTTCACCTTAAATGTGGAGAAAATTATTAAATCTAAAAAGGTAGGAAGCATCTCACTTGCTGTATTTGATATTTCATAAATCTTTTGTGTTAATCACAATAAAAGTTCAAATAAAACACCAAATCCTTATGAAATGAAATAATGCCCAAAAAAAAAAAAAAAAGAAATGGTGAACAGGATGTATCCCAATAAATATAATTATTAATTTATTGACACATTTAATTGCCTTCTCTTTTCCCCTGGTGCTATGTGGCCTGTAACAAACCCGGTTACCAAATGTTAACGTTTTCATGGTGTTGTGATGTAAGATTTTGCACGTAACTTGATAAATGTTTTGTATGTCTTTATTTATAATTTAGGCAAAGCAATGTAATTTAGTGTTACTTTGGTGAGAGGCATTCGTGTTTGCCCCCCCTTTATAACTAAGTCTGTTTGTAATTTTATGACAGGATTTGGGAGATGGTCTTAAACCAGTTTGGCGAGTGTTTCCTTGCCAAAGTCTTTCTCTCATCTCCCACACAAAGCCTGGCTAGTTTAACATATGGCCTGGGGTTGCAGGTGTTAAGATGTACTATTTCCTCTCATTGGTCTGGGGTATGGCTGTTTGGAATTGGCTTGTCTCAGAGGCCTTTAAGTACCATGATGTCCTATTGGCTGTAGGGGTTGGACAGAAAACCTATAAATTTGTTTGCTCAACCACATTCTCTCTCTCTTTTTAACCAACATTTGATGATGAAGCATCTCTTGCTAACAACTGAAGAAGACCATCACACCATGAACTGAAGACAACACAATGAAGAGCACAGCTTCAGCCATTTTGAACAGACATGTGGCTGAAAGCTGAGCACCAATGATGCCTTAACTAGAGACATTAAGTAACTACAAGTCTGTGTGCCACCTGAATTACACATCACCATTTTATCAGGTTGTATGGCTGCCAATATTCAAATGTACTTTGCATTTTGCTATTATTTATGAATATTATCAGTAATACATTATTTTATGTGTAACTTAACTCCTGCTGGTCTTTTTACTACATCTAATTGCCTGAGGTTATACAGTAGATATAGAAGGGAAGGTGGGGATAAGTTATATATAATAATACCTTATAAACAGTTGTAAGTCTGTGAGATTAGGCATTCTAAGGCTACATATTAATAATACAATAGGGGAAAGTAGAGCAAAATATATTACTCTAGCAAGATAAAACACATGGGAGCATTAAGTGACATTTTAAGTGACTTTTGATGCTATTCTGCATTGTGAGCAGCGCAAAGCACAGCTTTGAAAAATCCTTTAATGAACTTTTTTTACAGGAATACTCCCCCAAAAAATAATATTTCTTTCTTATCCAATCAGAGTGGTGGCTCAGAGGCTAGGGATCTGAACTGGCAATCGGAAGATTACCGTAAATGTATGCAACAGTGTACAGGAGTATAAGGATTTGAATAAACTTCAAGGACTCGATGAGTTTTGAGTTTTGTCAATATCTAACTGGCCGCAGTGCCAAACCCACATTGGAAGTTGTGTGTAAAGCCTCACATGCATGCGGCATTTTGAGTTCTCTTTGTATAATTACTATATTCAGCTGCTGGGTACAATGCCATTCACATTCTTTTTTAACTCTTTACATTGCATCCTCACATTCTGTACAAATAATATAATTCAATGGTCACAAAAAAGAAAAATCGTGTGAGGTTTCTGCCATTTCTTTGGACTCTGCAATGTACTTTCTGGGAAAGCAGCTGCGTAGCTTTACATTGTCACAAATAATCAGCGTCACATATGCAAAGCAGGGAATCATGGCGGGGGACCCCACACTTCATCCAAACACATTTAATGACATAACATTCTCAAATTCAGATCTACACAAAGTGGGGCTGCGTCTTTGACAAGATGCCAGTCCATCTCCGAGTTCTTTCTCCTACACATTTAAAACTGAAGTTAAACACCACAGAACTGACGAGTTGTTATTGTAAGTCAATCCTCGGTTGATTGAGCTCACATTAATTCTCTTCCGTAGGCTCTTTTCTCAGAAAATCTTCCAATCAACACCGCATGAATATGCAAGATGAGCTCATCAATACTGCTGTGACAGTGATAAAGCGCGGCGAGCGGCGAGGTGCACAGATAAATTAAGCAGGCTTACAATTGCACTTCCTCCTGCGCTATCCAACAAAGAGCCAGGGTTTAGTATCAGGATTTGTGCAAGACCACCAGTGAGAGTTAGAGTAGATAATAACCCACGTAATGCACACCGTGTCAGTTGGAGTTAATTTAGAGTTAAAACATTCAAGTTGAATATATGAGGAAGAGGCAAGAGAAGGATGCCGAAATGAAAACTTGTCAATCAGAGGCAATTAGAATGGGAGTACATTTCAAAGTAATGAAATGGAAAAAAAAATGGCACAAAGCAAGATTAAGCATTGCTGAAAAGAAATAAATGACAAAATCAGTGGTCAGAATAATGGCAGGAAGATGATGGAGTGTCAATGAAAAAGAGAAATATTAACATTTCAACATAGTAACAGATGAGCTTCAGGCCAATGATTATCTGAAAGACACATTTTACGTGAATAAAACCTCTCACTGTCTGCAGCCGCAAGAACAGAGCTGGCCTGATGCAGACAAAGAACCCGCTTAGTTTTAATGATATTGAGCTGAGAGTGGCATGATGGCACTGAGGTTAGCTGCCTCACAAATCTTGTCACCATAAGATGGGATGTGGGAGATGCCCGGCAGTTCAACCCAGCCGGGACGCCCCGGAAATGGAAGGAAGGGGGAAGGCTGGCTGGCAGCTTCCCAGGAGTGTAGCGGTGCGCCGGATTCCTGCAGGGCATCCTGGGACTTGGAGTTCGGCTTCTCAGCCCTGTTGTGTGTCGTGGGTGCCACAGGGGAGAGCTGTCAAAGGACTTGGGGAGTCCTGCTTTCCCTATAGCCTGGAAGTACTAGTGGATCAAGAAGATGGAAGCCCATCAAGTTAAAAGAACTTGAAGTCTCCAGCTGACCCCGAAGTACTGTCAAGTCACGTGGGAGGAAGAACAGAAGCACTTCCAGGTCAGGAACTATATAAACCCAGCAGGGAGCCAGAGTAAGGTGGAGGTGGACAAAGCTTGCTGAGAGGTGTGGAGGAGATAGAGAGAGAATTGTATGGTTATTGTGCTTATTACTTGCCTGTTTATTGGTGGCTGTGGTGCTTATGGCACTATTATTGAGAAGAAAATAATAAAATACTTCTCAGTGCTTTTGCCTTGAGTCCTGAGCATCTGTCTATTGGGTTTAAAGGGGCAACAGCGACCCTTAGCATCTTACAGGGGACATGTTAAATAGCACCTGCAAATAAGAATTTCACTGCATGCTGTACACATGACAATAATGACCCCTTATAAACCTATAACATCAAACTTGCTTGTTAATTACATACCCAAGCCACCCCACCATAGCAGAGCAAGTGACTACCATAATGGAAAGAGCAAGTGCTTGTAGGAGGAAAGTCAGCAAGCCGATATAACCGTTAAGGAGGGCTGACGCACGTACCTGACTGAGGCTGGCACAGATCAGAGTGGTTGTTACACTCGCACGGTCGACATCCGGTATCGCTGAAATGAAAGAATCCCGGCCGACACTCATCACACCTGGGGCCATAGACTCCTTGTTTACAAGTGCAAATACCAGAGCTGTAAGACACAAGAAAGAAAAAAAAAATAATGAATTCAGGAAAAAAAAAGACGTAAAACAAAAGAACTTCATTGTTTCAATCATCACATCACACAAATGAATAATGGGTCGAGCTACTTACTTACCAGGAAGAGTGTTAAGAAGCACAATATAAGCACAAGCATTTCTAGGAGCACTAATGCATGGATGGAAATGATCACATTTATGTAATCTGATATAAGTGCCCTCTCTTCAATAATCAGCTTCTGAAGTATTCCCTGTGAAATCCGCTGTAGAACACACAAGGCAATTAATATGCACAAGTGACGTTAATAGTAAAGCCCTCGCTGATGGCATCCCGCTGGCTCTTATTTGTCAGTGACTAACCCTGAAATGGATAAGCAGGATGGAATCATAAAACAACTTCAAATGCGCTCCAACGGGCCTTCTCACTATTAATGATTCTCTATTAACTCTCTTAGATTTGGACTTTCATTTCCCTGTTTTGTTGTTAATGTATTTTGTAAAGTGTCTTGAAATTTGTAATAAAAATAAACTGTATTATTAATACAGTGTAGGCGTCATGGAGGAAGGACAGGAATCCTGACTGGGATGGCGGATGAATTCTTGCCTGGCCAAGAGGCCATAATGGGTGGACTGGGTAAACATGCAAGCTGGGAGCAGTTGATTCCCCTAGATGGCAGGTGGCAGTATTCCTCAGGGCTGAACACGATTAGGACACCCGCAGGAATTAGAGTTTGGAAACGCAGCCCTGTCGGGGTCTTTGTGTGCCACCAGAGGGTGCTGCCAGGGGAGGACTCTTCTGATTTCCACAGGACCCGGAAATGCTCCAGACGACCTGGGTGTGGCACCGGAGGTGGTTACCTGGACTAATTCAAAATGAAAGCAGCAGCTTCACTTGATTGAGTCAAGAGTCGTGAGGCAGTGGGTGGCACACTACTACAGGTTAGAAGGACAGTGTTTTGGTATTTGAATATTGTAGCTGGTGCTTGTCTGGAAACCGTGTTGCAGACAAATAAAAACCTTTTATTAGGACCCACAACTGTGTTGGGTGATATTGTGTCTGCAGTTTGGGGCTCAGTGTCATCCTCTTGTGGTTACAACAGTCACATAATAATAATAACAACAATAATAATAATAGCATTATTATTATTAGGGTTAGGGGTTGGCTTATGGTTATTAAATGATGGACGGATATTTCACTTTCTCTAACCAGGGCTGTGGAGTTGGTACACAAAACATTGGACTCAGACTCCTCAATTTATGGTACCACCGAGTCTGATTCCAACTTCTCTTTTTGCAATTAGACTCATATATTTACTATGTTGTGTCACGCATGCGCGTCTGAGGGTCACCTTATTGACTATAATTGGGTATGCAGTACCACCTCAGGGTGCGAGAGACCCGTCTGGAAACACACAAGATACAAGATAGCAGGCATTTCATCACTGCCAGTGTGAATCTTCAGTCTACTTTTTAGTACCCTAACCTGTTTGTGGGTTTGTGTTTAAAGGCTGCACAGATGCCCTTGTAGCTTTTGTGTACTGTTTATTGTAAAGTAACATTAAACAAAAGACAAAAAACTTACAAAATTAAAACAGGCAATATTTTTGTGAAAAAAGTTGAATCAAACTAGTATATGTGAAATTGGAAACGTTAACACCTTACATTACAATTTACATTTAGCTGCAGTCAGTATATTTTCTGACTCCAACTCCAGCAATCCAATAATTGCTTCTGACTTCAACTCCACAGCCCTGACTCCGACTGCCTTATTTATTAATGACACACAGCAAGGTAATATGTTGCCACTGTGTAAGTTTAGTGTGGGCATATGGTGTTTTACAAATCAGTTTACAAACCACTTAAGAAATGACATCTCCCTTAGCATGAATGAAATTCATACCCACCCTGCATTATTTCTTACTACAATTCTCAAATCCATATACTTTTAAAATGCACAGAATGCTAGGCAGATACATCTTTACATGTTGTCTACTTAGTTAAGAATGACCTTCACCTTTTTATTAAAAAAATTAGTAAACAGATCTTTGTTACTCATACAGTGGTGTGAAAAACTATTTGCCCCCTTTCCTGATTTCTTATTCTTTTGCATGTTTGTCACACAAAATGTTTCTGATCATCAAACACATTTAACCATTAGTCAAATATAACACAAGTAAACACAAAATGCAGTTTTTAAATGATGGTTTTTATTATTTAGGGAGAAAAAAATCCAAACCTACATGGCCCTGTGTGAAAAAGTAATTGCCCCCTGAACCTAATAACTGGTTGGGCCACCCGTAGCAGCAATAACTGCAATCAAGCGTTTGCGATAACTTGCAATGAGTCTTTTACAGCGCTCTGGAGGAATTTTGGCCCACTCATCTTTGCAGAATTGTTGTAATTCAGCTTTATTTGAGGGTTTTCTAGCATGAACCGCCTTTGTAAGGTCATGCCATAGCATCTCAATTGGATTCAGGTCAGGACTTTGACTAGGCCACTCCAAAGTCTTCATTTTGTTTTTCTTCAGCCATTCAGAGGTGGATTTGCTGGTGTGTTTGGGGTCATTGTCCTGTTGCAGCACCCAAGATCGCTTCAGCTCGAGTTGACGAACAGATGGCCGGACATTCTCCTTCAGGAGTTTTTGGTAGACAGTAGAATTCATGGTTCCATCTATCACAGCAAGCCTTCCAGGTCCTGAAGCAGCAAAACAACCCCAGACCATCACACTACCACCACCATATTTTACTGTTGGTATGATGTTCTTTTTCTGAAATGCTGTGTTCCTTTTATGCCAGATGTAACGGACATTTGCCTTCCAAAAGTTCAACTTTTGTCTCATCAGTCCACAAGGTATTTTCCCAAAAGTCTTGGCAATCATTGAGATGTTTCTTAGCAAAATTGAGACGAGCCCTAATGTTCTTTTTGCTTAACAGTGGTTTGCGTCTTGGAAATCTGCCATGCAGGCCGTTTTTGCCCAGTCTCTTTCTTATGGTGGAGTCGTGAACACTGACCTTAATTGAGGCAAGTGAGGCCTGCAGTTCTTTAGACGTTGTCCTGGGGTCTTTTGTGACCTCTCGGATGAGACGTCTCTGCGCTTTTGGGGTAATTTTGGTCAGCCGGCCACTCCTGGGAAGGTTCACCACTGTTCCATGTTTTTGCCATTTGTGGATAATGGCTCTCACTGTGGTTCACTGGAGTCCCAAAGCTTTAGAAATGGCTTTATAACCTTTACCAGACTGATAGATCTCAATGACTTCTGTTCTCATTTGTTCCTGAATTTCTTTGGATCTTGGCATGATGTCTAGCTTTTGAGGTGCTTTTGGTCTACTTCTCTGTGTCAGGCAGCTCCTATTGAAGTGATTTCTTGATTGAAACAGGTGTGGCAGTAATCAGGCCTGGGGGTGGCTACGGAAATTGAACTCAGGTGTGATACACCACAGTTAGGTGATTTTTGAACAAGGGGGCAATTACTTTTTCACACAGGGCCAGGGTTTGGATTTATTTTCTCCCTAAATAATAAAAACCATCATTTAAAAACTGCATTTTGTGTTTACTTGTGTTATATTTGACTAATGGTTAAATGTGTTTGATGATCAGAAACATTTTGTGTGACAAACATGCAAAAGAATAAGAAATCAGGAAGGGGGCAAATAGTTTTTCACACCACTGTACATACCAACATCCCGTGACATCCCAAAGAGCCCCCCCGCCAAAGAAAAGAGTCCCTTTAAAGAAAATCACAAAATGAGGCCTCTAAAGTAGCTGAGGAAGACGGCTTCAAAATGTGTAACTGGCCAGTAAGTCCCAAAACTTTCCACTTTCCCCTTAGGATTAATAAAGTTTATCTAATCTAAAGAACGCGACAAGAGGAAGTCTCACCATAAACCTTTGGCTTGTGTAACTAAAGGGACAAATAAAGAATCTTTATAAAATAAAAGATTTACTTCACAAAATATGTTCTCTAGCATAGCAAGCTCTAAGAAGTACAAAAGGTCCATAAGAAGTTGCCTTCACAAAATAATGAGTGCAATCCAAAGGCAAACAAGTCTCAGTAACCCAAATCCAGTGAGACGGGTCAAAAACTGAGCAAAGAGGTTTAAAAATCCAGCAAATCAAACACACAGCAACAATCTAAAAAGAGCTCACCAACACCCAGTGCATACAATGTACCGCAAGCAACTGTGCGTTTCCTCAACCTTTATGGGGTTGAGAGCAGATTTTCTATGTAATAAACTTAATAAGTTATAGCATAATGAAAATTGCATAATTAGATCTGGACCACCCTATAGAGAATCTGTGGTGTGGCTTGAAGATGGCTGTCCAGAAACGCAATCCACCTAATTTGAAGGAGTTGGCCTTGAAGAGTGGGTGACAATCCCAGTGGCTGAATGTGTTCACCAGGAGAATTGCAGCAGGAATTGCAGCAAAAGGGGTCTCTACAAAGTATTGCCTTTTTGTGAATACTTATAAACATGCAGGATTTATGTTTTTTGTCTTAATTATTGTTTGTGTCACAATAGAAAATATTTTACACCTTCAAAGTGGTAGGCATGTTATGTAAAACAAGTGCTTAACCATCTAAAAATCCATCTGAATTCCTGGTTGAAATGTGACAAAACAGGACAACGCCGAGGGGGATGAATACTTTCACAAGGCACTGTAAATAGATACTGTAGTAACGTGGGCTGAAAGGTAGAGCTCTGCAGGTGGCGTAATTGTGGACATTAATAATAAACTCTTTGCACGTTAGTCAATGATAACTTGAACCATGCCATGCCAAAGAGTCTCTAGCAATCCCATCAAAACATGAGAGCTGTGGAGTGGCAACACTCGATTAACTGAAGTGGCCAAAGACAGCTGTGAGAAGATCAAAGGGCACTCATTGCTGTGTTGCATACTAAAGATGAATTAGGGATGGCACTGCAGCCGGACAAGATGGCACACTCATTTGTTTCTGTTCGGAACAGAACGACTTCTGAATGGGAGATTAGATCCATCCATCCATCCATTATCCAACCCGCTATATCCTAACTACAGGGTCACGGGGTTACAAGTCTTATAATAAAGACGGCAAAGCTTGTCAGCATTAATATAATGCACTGGAGGACATATTCAATCTCGTTAATGTGTGTGTCTCAGTTAATGCAAATATCCTCAGGGTTTTTTTTTGTAAACGCACAACATTCAATTTAGCTGCTGAACAGAACATTCTGGAAAGACTTGAACAGTGGCCTGCACATTGTGTGCTCTTTTGTGTATCATGCATGTTGCATGAGATACATACATAAGATATAAAAAGCAAAAGTTAATACAGCAGTAGAGCCTGCAAAAGATTTGCTAAACTGAAATAAACATTCAGAATCGGCCACAGACAGGTTTAAAATAGAAGCCACAAAAAATGTTCAGAATTTCTTAAGAGGTTGTCTCTGTTCCACTGCGTTGTCACACATTTTCTCCAATGCAGGGTTGATGTCTTTCATTTATTTTTTTTTACAGGGTATTATTTTAGTGATTTCTTTTGAATTTGTTTTTTGGCACTTGAAATGTATTTTTAATTTTTGAAGAATTTAGTGTTGATCCTTATCAGAAATTCTTGGTGTGCCATTCACTTTACATTGATATTGGCCAAAGTCTGTTTGTCTGTCCATCCTCTATATAGTGCCTTTCATAATTATCTATCTATTGTAAAAGAAGCCCAGACACAGACAGACACTGAGACAGCCAGATGTCCAAACTCAACCACACTCAATTTATTAGTTTCTTCTGCACACACAGCACACAGTGCATCAGCCCACAATAGTTGCTCAGTCCTTTACTTTCCTCTTTCTCTCAAGTCTTCTGCCACCTCTACTCCTCTCCTCACAAGCTCCATCCTCTTCCACCCGACTCCTGCTCCTCTACTGGAGTGAGGTGGCCTCCTTTATACTGCAGCTGGGTATGCCCCAGGTGCTCCCTGATGTTCTTCTGGTGGAGCTTCCTAGTGTGGCAGAAGTGCCACATGAGCACCTGGAAGCATCTTGTGTGTGCCTAGAATTTCTTCTGGGCTTCACAACCCTCCGGCGCCCCCTGGCGGGGGCCACAGGCCCTAACAGGGTTGAGCTTTTAAGCTCTGATCCAGTGGCCCTGATGTAACCCAGGGGTGTGCCCTCTCTGTCCCGGGAAATGGATTGCCCTTCTCTCGATCCCCTGCTCTTCCAGGCCTCCTGGTAGTGTATGATCCATGGCGATCCATCACATTATCTATCTGTTATATAGTGCCTTTATCTATCTATCTATCTATCTATCTATCTTGTGGCCAGATCTCTTTTACTCTGAATATTTGCGCTGTACTGAACTGTAAGCTGTAAATCACAAGCCTGCAGCCTCCAGTTAACACGCTGGCACCTTGCAGTGTGAGCTAAATGGAGAGCTCCTTTAGTCGGCCGCGCAGAGGCCATCTCTGAACATCGTGGCTTCCTGGTGACATCAGCTGATCTCTCTCTGTGTCAGCCCCCACTGTCTCACGCTGTGTTGGCAATGCAGAAGCATAGAATACTTGGAGAGAGTCACTGGGTATGTCAAACTATGCGATGAACTTTATAGGAGTGCACTGCCGACTGCCACTGACTCTCTAAGGTTATCTAAATGTCTAATGTGACATGGCTGTTAAGGAAGTGAAGGCATTGGATCACAACACTAGCTGGCTTGGGTCCCACTTCTTCTGGGCTGGCCTGCTTTTGGTGTTCATACCCATTCGTCATTTGTGGAACTCCTGAATACAACAACAGGAAGGAGTCTTGGATATAAACCTTTGTTCAATTTAGACTTAGGCCGGGGTTGTACTTCACGCAACGTGACGAATGCTGCAGCGAACACTCCTGCTACGCAAGCGTTGTAGTGTTTATACTTGGGCGCGTACTTTACGTAAATCTGGAGGAATCCATCAGGTGGCAGAGCGAGATATTACCGCGGTGAGAACATGTTCGGCTTCTCTGTGTTGTGAATTGCCTAAAACACCCATTAAATTCCTATGACACCTTACCGCAATATCTCTGAAAAGGATGTTGATTAAAGTATCTATCTACCTATTGATTAAATCTATCAATCCAGGGATGCGCCCATTCCAGCAAGCATTGGGCACGAGTGAGAAACAATCCCTGGACGAGGCCTCAGCTCATTGCAAGGTGAATACAAGCACGCACATACACTGGCGTCATTTTAGCGGCACCAAATCCCCAAATCTGCATATCTTTGGAAGAAAACCGGAGCACAGTGTGGAATACAAGCAACGTGACTCCCTGCGAGACAGCAGTGCTATCGCTCCGCCACCGTGACACCCCCATGTGTGTAATTATTAACAGTATTCATTATTTAAACGAAATTAATGATTTATCTGTAAAATGTAACATACACACTTTAATGCATTTCATCATGAAAGTGATATCAAGTATAAATGTAAAGATTCTAAATGTGCAGAGAGTTGGAATATCATACATTTAATTTGTTCTGTTTGGCGATGTACTGCTGCTTGACGTAGCGATTAAAAGTGGGATGACGTTTACGACCGTCTGCTTTAATGATAAAGTAAACTATAAGGTTAAAGTGAACATTTCGAGATTAAAGCCAAAATTTCCACTTTAATCACAAAATACACGTTTCCACCAAGTCCTTAATTTTTTTCTCAGTGGCTCAAATACAGCGCTGTACATTATGTTGCTGTTGTGAAGTTGCACAAAAAAATAGACAGCACAGAAGATGGTATGTGAGACTTTTAGAGAGAGAGATAGATAGATAGATAGATGTGAAAAACAATATATGATAGATGTGAAAACATTATATAATAGATAGATAGATAGATAGATAGATAGATAGATAGATGTGAAAAACAATATATGATAGATGTGAAAAACATTATATAATAGATAGATAGATAGATAGATAGATATGACAGGCTCTATATGATAGATAGATAGATAGATACAGTGGGATGCAAAAGTTTGGGCAACCTTGTTAATAGTCATTATTTTCCTGTATAAATCGTTGGTTGTTACGATAAAAAATGTCAGTTAAATATATCATATAGGAGACACACACAGTGATATTTGAGAAGTGAAATGAAGTTTATTGGATTTACAGAAAGTGTGCAATAATTGTTCAAACAAAATCAGGCAGGTGCATCCATGCTCGGAAGCCATCAAACCTGAATGAACTAGAGATGTTTTGTAAAGAGGAATGGTCCAAAATACCTTCAACCACAATCCAGACTCTCATTGGAACCTACAGGAAGCGTTTAGAGGCTGTAATTTCTGCAAAAGGCGGATTTACGAAATATTGATTTCATTTCTTTTTTGTGGTGCCCAAATTTATGCACCTGCCTGATTTTGTTTGAACAATTACTGCACACTTTCTGTAAATCCAATAAACTTCATTTCACTTCTCAATTATCACTGTGTGTGTCTCCTATATGATATATTTAACTGACATTTTTTATTGTAACAAACAACGATTTATACAGGAAAATAATGACTATTAACAAGGTTGCCCAAACTTTTGCATCCCACTGTAGATAGATAGATAGATAGATAGATAGATAGATAGATAGATAGATAGATAGATAGATAGATAGATAGATAGATAGATAGATAGATAGATAGATAGATACTTTATTAATCCCAAGGGGAGGTTCACATACTCCAGCAGCAGCATACTGATAAAAAACAATATTAAATTAAAGAGTGCTAAAAATGCAGGTATAACAGACATAACTTTGTATAATGTATCGTGTCATTACGATCGGGAATATGTGATGCTTGAATATAAAAGCACCACAAATACATCTGTATGTCGGCATTTTGCTTCACCACATTGAACCATTCCTCAAATATCGAAGCACGCACATCGATCTTGTAGGATCCGCAAAGCTTTCTGTCACATGTAGATAGTAAACAGAGACTCTGACGTCACATTCCGACTTTTATCGCACTGCGCCCACCGACTTTTTGCTGGTACTGCAACTTGCACATGTGTCACGTTAATTTCTGAGGACCTGCTCAGAGGACGCATCAAATGAATGCTGAGAACGCGTGGCAGCCATGATGCGGGCATGTACGCGTTCTGAGCGTGAAGTATAAACGAGCCCTTACATTTCATTTTCACTATTTAAAATCACTTTAGCCTTTATTACTAAAGGCATGACCAGAAGCAGTGTTCATATGGGGATGGGACAAGTGGAAGAAAGCCCAAGCCACTAGGGTAGGGGGAAAAAATGATTTTATTACAAATTGTGATTCTGAAATCTGGCCATTACTGGACTGCAAAACTGAATAAAAAAATCATTGTTTTAAAAAAAAAATGGAGACATTCCAATCAGCAAAATGTAACACCTAAACCATATTATGTGATTAATTGCTACAAACAATATGAGTTACCTGCAACCAGGCATTGGTTGTTGCCATGGTAACAGTTTACCGGTGAAGTTAACGTAAATCAAATGCACAGCACACACATTTACTTATGCTGCTTTAATAATGTTCAAACTTGGTTGCCAAATACTGACACATTTTCCTCAAAGAACGCATGTCCTGAAAACAGTGCAAAATGTGAACATGACTGATTAAGGTGGTTGGTAGAGTTATGGCACTTCATCGCAATGTAAAACCTAAAGTCTGGACTCACTTTGGATTTCACAAAGTAAAGGAAGAACTTCAGATGACTGTGGCCATATACAAAATTTGTCACCGTAAAGTCAAGTATTGTGGTAATATAGCTAATACTCAAGCCATTCTCGCTTAACACCAGCTAGAGATAAACTCACATGGTGCCAAGCCTGCCTCTATGCCAAGTAAGCAGTTCTGGACACAAGCCACCAACCAGCACTGGGGAATCTCTGGTGACCTTCAGCGCTATAATGGGATAATGAGATGGAAGGTAATTGGGGCAGGTAGCAAATGCCTCACGATTCTATGTTCCCTACTGCTTATTAATGAAAATATCTAATTAGCCAATCACATGGCAGCAACTCAATGCATTTTGCAATTTAGACATTTTCAAGACAACCTTCTGAAGTTCAAACTGAGCATCAGAATGGTGAAGAAAGGTGAATGAATTGATTTTGAATGTGGCGTTGCGGTTGTTGGTGCCAGATGGGTTGCTCTGAATATTTCAGAAACTGCTGATCTACCGGGATTTTCCACACACAATCATCTGTAGGGTTTACAGAGAATGGTCTGAAAAAGATAAAACCTCCAGTAAGTGTCATTTCTCTGTGTGAAAATGCCTTGTTGATGCCAGGGGTCAGAGGAGAATGGACAGACTGGTTCAAGCTGATAGAAAGGTAACAGTACCTCATATAAACACTTGTTACAACCGAGGTGTGCAGAAGAACATCTCTGAACAGACAACATGTCAAAGCCTTAAAGCAGGTGGGCTACAGCAGCAGGAGACCACACCGGGTGTCAATCCTGTCAGCTACGAACAGGCAACTGAGGCTGCAATTCCCACAGGTTCACCAAAATTGGGAAATAGAAGATTGGAAAAATGTCGTCTGGTCTGATGAGGCTCAATTTGCACTGCAACATTCAGATGGTTGGGTCAGAATTTGGCATCAACAACATGAAAGCATGGATCCATCCTGCCTTGTATCAACAGTTCAGGCTGGTGGTGGTGTGATGATGTGGGAGATATTTTTTGGCACACTTTGGGCCTCTTAGTACCAACTGAGCATTGTTTAAATGCCACAGACTACCTGAGTATTGTTGCTGATCATGTCCATCCTTTTATGACCACAGTGTCATCTTCTGATGGCTTCTTCCACAAGGATAACATGCTATGTCACAAGGCTCAGATCATCTCAAACGGGTTTCTTGAACATGACAATGAGTTCACTGGACTCAAATTGCCTTCACAGTCACCAGATCTCAATCCAACAGAGCACCTTTGTGATGCGATATGGTGAAACGGACGATTCGCATCATGGATGTGCAGCTAACAAATCAGCAACATCTGCGTGATGTTATCATGTCAATATGGAGCAAAATACCACTGAGGAATGTTCCCAGCACCTTGTTGAATCTACGCCACGAAGAATTACGGCAGTTAGAAAGGCAAAAGGGGGTCCAACCGGGTACTAGCAGGGTGTACCTAATAAAGCGGCTGGTGAATGTCTTTGCCAGGGTTTCATCCACACCTGATAATAACAATATTATTTTGTAAATATTTGCACAAAAGTTTACTTAATCATAAGCACACACATGTCAACTAAAATGTCTGTCATACTCTCTGTGAACTAACAGGAATTAAAACATTTTTAGTTCTGAGAAGAAAAGGCTACAGTGGGACATCATCCAGATCTTTAAAATTTTCAAACATGATCCAGCAGAGTTCTTTCATTTAAAAGAGAACTGCAATCAAGGACGTTGGTGAAAGTTAAGTGAAAGTGCACTCAAGATGGAAGCCAAGATGCATATCTTCAACACAAAGGGTTGTGAGAATCTGAAGCCAACTGCCAAGGTATGGCTCTGAAGGAGATTCTCTCGATATCTTATAAATGTATCTCGATGACACACCAGGACAACGGAATATGCAAAAGAAGCTAGACAAAATGAAAGGCCGTCAAATTTACCTGTGTTTTTAATTGTGGGTTGGCTGCCATTAAAAATGTCAAACTCCAACCTTTTCTCAGTGTTCCCTGTGTACCTAACTTGATGTCTTAGGCCACCATAAGTTCAGACTCTGAATGTCCTGTGCTATTTAAAGTCAGAAGGGGTACACTACGTATATTCTTCACCTGCATGTCCTAAGAGCTCTAAGCCCTTCTCTGCTGTAGATTAAACTTTTAACTGAAAGTGTGCACCATCTTTGAATTTTAAGCTGACAAATACCTTTTTGGAGCCTTATTTGACAAGAAGCACGTAGTCAAGCTCAAACATTAGCAACAGACGAGACACCGCTGCATATGAAAAGTCAGCAAAAGCAACAGAGGAAGATAAGCATCACCAATCAGCAAATGCTTTTTCTGGATGGCACCCTGGTGATTTCTTCTTCTTCTTTTGCAGCAGATAAGACCTGCAGGCGTGCTTCTTCCCTAAAGAAGCCTTTATCTACAAGGCATCTTTATCTGCTATCTTCTTCTGAATTTCTGCAGCCGAACCTGCGGTCACTTTGGGACACTTGTCACGAGCAGCACATATTAGTTCAATCTCAAAGCTCTTTCAAGCTGAGGTTCCTTTTCTGTGGTGTTTGCATGTTCTCTCGATGTTGGTGTCCAAAGACATGACGTTAAAGTGACTAGTCTTTCTTATTTACTCTAGTCTATCGTACAATGGACTGGGGTATTAATGACACTCAGATCTCACCAATGAATAGATTATGGATGCTACGGATCAAATGATGTTGGGATTTGGAAAATATACAATCAAAATAGTTGTGCTACTTGGAAATGACAGGAAAGGGGTGAGAGATGGTCATCAGCAAATACTACAGTGATGTGTACAGAAATATGATGCTAAGTATGTTTGATGTTGCATGGAGTTGTTGCTGTTGTTCCTCCGGGTTCAAATGGAGGACTTGTTTGTGATGGAGTGGATTCTTTCTTTATGCGATGTGGTCCTTTGTTCATGGTGTGCTGAGCTTTTCTTAAGCTCTTTGCTGTGTCCTCTGCAGCTTCACAGGGGAAAACGTTACTCTTTCAAGCGTAAGAATTTAAGTCCTGAAGTTCCCTTGTTCAAGTAATGGCTTCTTCTCAGTCTTCTCAGACCGGGCTAAGTCACTGGCACAGAGCTTGGCTTGGCAGAGTGGAAAGAGGGATCGGCGTTTGGTTTCAGAGCATGCAAGAGAGAGATGAAGACCACACGTTCTTCAAAGAAGGTGTAACCTTTAGTGATTAGATAAAAGTCACTTCCAGTTACAGAACTAGTGTCTGTTGATAGGACCATTATTTTGTGCATCACAGTTGTCACTCATTCAATTATGCTGTACAGTAGCTCTTTGTTTGAATTTGGGTGTCCATTTGCCACATTCTGGTCTGAAGGGGCACCTGCAAAGATGTCACTTCAACTCTGATTTACACCCTTGTTATGAGATGAAGTACAGGGCTGATCCTGGAATGCCGATTGGGTAGTGAAGCTGGACTTCTGCATCTCTGTTATATCTGTTGTCTTAACAGGCCTTGGGTGCCACTAAAAAGCCTAGCAGAATGGGCAATGCCCACTTTGTCCTACAATTGCCATAAAATTTCAAAAACAAAGGGGGAAATAATCCCATTTAATCCTGTATGTCATTGTTAGACCACAAGATCTACAACACAACACTTGACCAGTGTCCTGCTATACAAACTTATCAGATTGGGCTTGATCTACCTGCAAAACCTGTTTTGTTTTAATTATAACCTACACGTCTTCGAATTTGTTTAAAATTCTTGCTGTGTATCATGTTTTACTTAATTGCACAATTTTCAAGTTGCTGTTAATGAACATGTTTGCCAAACAAAAAACATGAGGAGGAAAAAGATTTAAGATCATTACAACACTACATTTAGCACATTCAGTAACTCCATTTGTGAAGCACGAATAGACTCACCGTGCCTCGAACTACTTAAAATGAAGATGGGCACTGAATTCATGTCTTTGCATCCAAGAATCAGAAAGGCACATAGCAGAACGGACGGATGGATGATGGGGGCAGGAGATATAAGTAATAAATGTGTAAGTAATTGGGAGAGATTTTGGATGGGTTTCATATATGCATTGCAGACATGTGAAGTGCTTTTTCTTTGACCATTTTCCATGCACAGAAAATTCAGTTTTAGTGTACGGCTGTGTTTTGCCGCGTCAATGCACAACCACAAGCAAAAATATTAATAACTAGCCACAGTGCCTAATGAAGACAGGTAATACAATAAAAAATATTTTTTATCTCTTGCTCTTTGTGTACCTTCAGTGGCGTTCCTCTTTACGTATGTGAACATCTCTTAACCGACATTACCTTCCCATAAAGCCTGCTTCTCAGACATTATTTTCAAGGTACCTTTCTCACCTCCTGTCCGGTTTTATACCCGCCGTCTCTATCAGTTTGCCTCATATGCCTTTACTCCTCCTCATGTGTCTCACAATTGCACTTTCTCATCAAAGCCAAACTGACCAATCCAAGAATTACCAAAGCCTACAAAAAAAAACTCGAAAATCCGGCCCACCTTAAATCCCTTCGCACCTCTCCGTCAGCGACTTTTGTCTTGAAAATGTGCCGATCAAGACAAGCAGCAAGCAGTCTACTATTCCATCCCCCCATCGCCGTGGAGCGGCCACAAAGCTCTCCCAGTTCCAGCCTTGATTATCTGGGAGTCAGGTACGTAGAGTTAGTTGTATAGGGAAATAATAGAATGTTATTTGGAACACATGCATGTCATTAGTGTTCAGTTTCTACAATAATCTGTGTAAACACATCGTTAAAACAGAAACGCTTTTCATATTTACATTTCACATTTATAGTACTTGTAAAAAAGTACACAATGTAAATGTAGAGAGGACAGTCCTTGGGTGTGTGGGAACTGTTAACATTTCAATTTGATGATTGCACAGAACTGACCTCTCTGTAGTATTCTTTCCCCTGCATGTCCTGCAGTACAAAAGAAACATCACCATACAGCAACATGTGGAGACTGGCAAGATCGGGGGGAAAAAAAAAACAGGCAGTCACTGATTACAACCACAGGATGGTATGCGAATGAATATGAATAATGTTGCATCTGTGCCACGTTTTCCAAAATGTACTATACAGGTCATAAAATGAATAATTCCAAATATCAGATATACCTATGTCTCAGTTTTTTTTGTCAGTGCAGCTTTGACATCATGGACCATAAGCTGCAAACTAATTCAGCGTAAGCAGGAAAACTCAATAAAGCTGAATAAAAAGATAAATCAAGTGACAATGAGAATTTCCAGTTCCACTGCCTCAAAACACCACATCTACAATTACTCCCAATTTCAAATAAAAACTCGTGATCGTGACTGAGAGAATAAAAGTGATAAAAAAAAGTTAACTTTTACAAGTACTATAAATGTACACCAGCTGTTACAGATGCAAACCAAATGTATGTGTTTATTGTACTGTATAATATTAACAATAAGAGCAGCTCACTCCTCAAAACAGTAAATATACAAGGCAGTCAGGATCAAACCAGGAGACTCTTGATTACAAGTGAGCAGTTCTTACTGCTGAGCCACGGAAGCTGTTGCATCATCCTTGAACCTTTTGTGAGAGTATTTATTTGATCTTTGGACTTCAGGCTTCAAACATTATATTGTTTATATCTACATTTTGTCATTTATTACTAAAATATGAAAAACGTTTCTGTTTTAACAATGTGTTTACACAGATTATTGTAGAAACGGAACACACATGAAATGCATGTGTTCCAAATAATGATCTATTATTTCCCTATACAACTAACTGTAGGTACCTGACTCCCAGATAATCAAGGCTGGAAATGGGAGAATTTTGTGCGTGTCCCGCGGCGGTGAGGGGATGGAACAGTAGGCTGCTTGCTGCTTGTCTTGATCGGCACATTTACAAGACAAAGGATGCTGATGGAGAGGTGCGAAGGGATTTAAGGTGGGCTGGATTTACAAGTTTTTTTCATAGACTGGTAATTCTAGCGTTAACACACAGACCTTAGTGTTTTATTGTATAGCAGATAATGAAGCATACAAGTGCATGTTAAGTAAAAACATACATGTATTACCACTTAGAACTCTTACGTTTGAATATATTTTTTAATATGAGTATTTAAACACTCATTTTTTTATGTAATTTGACATCATTAAATTGTTCCCACTTCAAACCTAACCAGACTGACCCACAACTTTAACGCTGATTGTAAAACCGCTCTGAGCTCATGGCATCATTCACACTAAACGTTCTCTTTAACTTCTTTCCCAAAACTGCAAGCACAGAAATCATGGCATTGCGGTTCAGCAAAAATACAACGTTGCAGACAGCGCGTATATACACAATTCGTTATTCTTCAGGCAGTAAAGGTTCAATCAGATTGATCGCTCGTCTTCTGTTGTTACTAATATCCTCACATTTACTTAAAGAGTAAACTGACACTTTCTATGAAGTCATTAACAGGGTTGGAAGGATCCTGAATGTTTTAACTAAAGACTAAAAGGTATGTAGATGCGTGTTGTTCTGATGAGTTCCTTTCATCCGCTCTTATCTCCTGAAGGGTGCTGCCCATCTCTTATTCTGTTTACTGGGCATACAAATGACCAGCAGAGCTCACAATGTATATGCATAGACCACAATGTTTATCTAAACTCTGCCTATATGTCATATAGCAATGCAATAGTTAAAATGACAGAAATGTATAGTAGCAGACAGAGGGACTTCTTAAGTGTGTGAAGCTCAGTGTCTGCATTGGTCTACATGTGTGTATGTCTGTCTGTCTCTTCTGTGCTAATTACAACATGCAAATTAATTATCCAGTTTCAGTTACCTTGTGCTACCGAGCCCCTGAATGGAAAACAGCAATTTTAGCTTTTTATTTTCTCTCAGAGTCAAGTCTTTTGCTCACTCCCTGAAACCCTGGTGGCAGTTTAAAACACACGGACTGGAGGAATTGGGGCAGGGGTTTTAGGAAGAAGCTCTGTGGCTGGAACATTTGCTATTCACTACACACTTTTGAACAGGTCGTCCCAAGATGTGTATTCTCATTTGAGAATGACTGTCCCCTCGAGACCACAAGATAAGCAAAGCATGCATGCGCACGACGTTACCGGCAACGTTTGTAAAATAACGTGATAATTTTTGCAAAATAATACAATAACAAAATTTTTCAAAGGCAAGAATAAGCTTTAATACAGATATTCATATAGCATCCATCCATTGATTTTCAAAATGCTTATCCAGCATAGGAGTGCAGACAGCTGCCGCCTATCCCAGCAGTAATGGGTATAAGAGAGGACTCCATAACAAGGCAATCATATAGTAGGTTAAGGAATAAAAAAAATATATTGGCCAAACTTCATTTATAATGGAATTCATATTACCATGATTTATGTTAATCTAGCTGAAGTCGCTCCAATTCTTCTGTGTGTTTAATGTTTGACTGTTCAAGCATGTAAATGTAAGGTTTAGCAATTTATTGTTAGTGCATTATAGATGTAAATCTAAACTTGCACTTCTTAAGAGTGCTATATAAAAACAAACAATATGAAATTTACTGTGCAGTAGAAGAAACAAATTGTAAACACCAGAAGTCAAGCTGCCATCCATCCCTTCAACTCTGCAGCAGACTACGCAAAGGTTTGTCACCACAAAATGCTTACAAAAATTAGGTTTAGATGATACAATTGAGGGGCGGCATGGTGGCGCAGTGGGTAGCGCTGCTGCCTCGCAGTTAGGAGAGTTGAGTGGAGTTTGCATGTTCTCCCCGTGTCTGCGTGGGTTTCCTCCGGGCACTCCGGTTTCCTCCCACAGTCCAAAGACATGCAGGTTAGGTGGATTGGCGATTCTAAATTGGCCCTAGTGTGTGCTTGGTGTGTGGGTGTGTTTGTGTGTGTCCTGTGGTGGGTTGGCACCCTGCCCAGGATTGGTTCCTGCCTTGTGCCCTGTGTTGGCTGTGACCCTGTATTCGGATTCAGCGGGTTAGGAAATGGATGGATGGATGATACAATTGAGCGCGCTGCACTTCACAAAGGCCATCTTGTGGTCCTCTTCCAGCGCTTGTGTGTCTGCCAAGGTGTTTCAATGCCACTTTAACAAACCACTTTGGATAAGCAGGCAGACAAAAGATTCTCCCAGAAATTTAGATATGAGGCTCTCTTGTACAGTATGAGCCCCAAAAGGTATGTGCTGAGAGGAACCAAACAAATCATCTACAACATGTTCAAAATAACATCACAAACAGACATTGACTTGTGCATCATAATAATAAAAAAAAAGAAGAAGAAGAGGAAGAAGAAGGGGCTCACTGAGCAAGGAGGAGGGCAACGTCATTATCTTAACAAGCACACAAACAGGCTGCAAGCTTTTTCTACGAAATTACTAGCAACTAGGTTACCATGGAAACGGAGTCTCCCTCTCCGTGGTGGCAATGCTGAAGGTGCAAGCTGGGCTTAGACAAAAAAGGCACTTCTTATATTTAGTATAATTTAAAAAGGGGCCAGCAAATAAAGCAGGGCCAAGGTGCTTCAATGGAGAGCTTTGATTCACACATATATGTAACATCAGTTGAGCTACAAAAATAAATCCTTCATTGATACAATCTCTGTCTGTGTGTAAAAAAAAAAAAAACGTTCAGAATTGCTGTAGCTGAGATTCTCCCCACAATATACTATGGATGTCAGCTAATCAATACATAGCGCCCTGAGCTATTAAGTGCTACAAAACAGCAAGGCATGAAACAAGGGTGTGCCAGTCCACACAAGCAGACAACATTCACACAGTAGACAAGGAGAAAAAAAAAAAACACAAAAGGGAGAAACTGGGATGGAATACACTGCAGTTATAATACAAAAAATAAACCAACAAAGGACCTTCCAGGGGGCTTCTAGCAAACGTGGGTCACTCAGGAATGAATGACATGGGAAAGGAATACAGCACTTGGCCTTAGGAAGTGTCCTTGAGCAACTCTTAAATAAAACCCTGTGATCGGGGGGATTACAGAATAAGGATAAGTGACACAAAATCTGTGTGCCCCCTCTGTGTTCAAAAAGGTAGACATGTATACTCTGGAAAATACATTATAATGACGGGCATTTTGGCACATTTTACTTTATTTGATATTGTAATATGTGTATATTATATGTGAATAGAAGGTAGCTGAAATGCTTGGAGAATAATTGTAACACATCTGTCCAAGGGGTGGTGGGGTGCACTAATGCTCTTTCCAAGTTCCCTGCAGACCTTTCCTGGGAAATCCCACCAGGAGCCACTGCCTTGACTCGGGACACACCAGTTCCTCATGACAGGAACACATTATACAGGTGGCTGCTGTAAACCTTTACAATGCCTCGGGTCTCTTCTTGTCACAATATATATATATAATGTGAGCTTTGCGACCCCGCCTCCTCAACAGTGGGATGCGCCACAAGCCAGCCATTTTGGGTCTCTGGCGCTCACGTTGTTAAAGGGGTGGGGTGGGGGGGATGAACGCACGCTAAGGGGATGCGGACAGATCAGCTGTTGTCTTTCTGCTCCTGCTGCCAAGGATGACATCACTTCCAGTCCCAGCCCTGAGGACGACTTCACTTCCCCTAGACTTCCTATAAAGCCTCACTCCCTTCCACTGGAATTCAGTTCTGTTTTGGACTGAATCTTGCCTTTGACCTTTGTAGCCAGGAACACATTATACGGGTGGTTGCCCCAAACCTTTACAATGTCTCGGGTCTCTCTCTCTATCTATATCTATCTCTTATATACTCAGCAAAAAAAGAAACGTCCCTTTTTCAGGACTGTGTAGTTCAACAATAATGTTTTAAAAATCCAAATAACTTGACAGATCTTCATTGTAAAGGGTTTAAACAATGTTTTCCATGTATGTTCAATTAACCATAATCAATTAATTAACATGCGCCTGTGGAATGGTCGTTAAGACCTTAACAGCTTACAGAAAGTTGGCATTTAAGGTCACAGTTCTAAAAACGCAGGACACTAAAGAGACTTGTCTACCGACTGTGAAAGATGCCCAGGGTCCCTGCTCATCTGTGTGAACGTGCATTAGGCATGCTGCAGGGAGGCATGAGGACTGCTGAATAAATTGCCATGTCCGCACTGTGAGACGCCTAAGACAGCGCTACAGGTATACAGGAAGGACAGCTGATCATCCTCGCAGTGGAAGACCACGTGTAACAACACCTGCACAGGATCGGTACATCCGAATATCATACCTGCGTGACAGGTACAGGATGGCCACAACAACTGCCCGAGTCACACCAGGAACACACAATCCCTCCATCAGTGCTCAGACTGTCCGCAATAGGCTGAGAGAGGCTGGACTGAGGGCTTGTAGGCCTGTTGTAAGGCAGGTCCTTACCAGACATCACCAGCAACAACGCCGCCTATGGGCACAAACCCACCTTCGCTGGACCAGACAGGAGTGGCAAAAAGTGCTCTTCACTGATGAGTCACGGTTTTGTCTCACCAGGGGTGATGGACGGATTCGTGTTTATCGTCGAAGGAATTGAGCACGTCTGGGACCTGTTGGATCACAGGGTGAGGGCTAGGGCCATTCCCCCCAGAAATGTCCAGGAACTTGCAGGTGCCTTGGTGGAACAGTGGGGTAACATCTCACAGCAAGAACTGACAAATCTGGTCCAGTCCATGAGGAGGAGATGCACTGCAGTACTTCAAGCAGCTGGTGGCCACACCAGATACTGACTGGTACTTTATATACATATATATCCATCCTGTATTAGTTGTGTAAGCTCATGCCGTAAAAAGCACAGGGTCCTAGAAACTATTGAAATCTTCAGAAAAAAAGTTGAAATGTAGAGATGTTGTGCTCGCATCGCTTACGCATTAGCAGCTAAACGACTTTGTCTTTCTTCTGAGGTTTCCTTTTCCTGACGTGCTTGCTTCACTTGTGTATCAGCGGTGGGAGGAAAAGTAAAAGGGTTACTGTTTTGTCAATGTGCAGGCCTTGCTTCTGTATTAGCGGCTAAGCGAGTGACTCTTTCTTCGGAGGTTTCGTTTTGCCGATGTGCTGGTCTCACTTGTGTATCCTCGGAGGTGGAGCCCTTAGCCCGACTTCACCTCTCACTTCCGGGCCAGGCAATCAGACACACACACACACACTTCCACATGTAGATGTTTATATACAAGGTATATATACTGTAGATATAAATATATATATATAGGGGCAGCACAGTGGCGCTGCTGCCTCGCAGTAAGGAGACCTGGGTTCGCTTCCCGTGTCCTCCCTTCGTGGAGTTTGCATGTTCTCCCCGTGTCTGCGTGAGTTTCCTCCGGGTGCTCCGGTTTCCTCCCATAGTCCCAAAGACATGCAGGTTAGGTGCATTGGTGATTCTAAATTGTCCCTAGTGTGTGCTTGGTGTGTGGTGTGTGCCCTGTGGTGGGCTGGCACCCTGCCTGGGGTTTGTTTCCTGCCTTGCGCCCTGTGTTGGCTGGGATTGCCACCAACAGACCACAATGACCCTGTAGTTGGGTATATAGTGAGTTGGATAATGGATGGATGGATATATATATATATACACACCGTATATATATCACTGTATCTGGATCACCATCAGTTTCTTGGTCACCTATCTTACCAAGGCCCTTCTCTCCTGATTGCTCAGTTTGGCCAGTTCTAAGACGATGTGGGGTTTTTCCAATATGTATTACATTTGAGAATTATGGAGGACTCTGTGCTCTTGGGAACCTTCAATACTGCTGGAATTTTTTGATCCGTGCCTCAACAAAATCCTTTGTCAAAGGTATGCATGGTTTGATTTTTGCTCAACTGTTGGACCTTCTAGACAGGTGTGTGCCCTTCCTAATTATTTCAAATCAATTAAATTGACCACCGGTAGACACCAAACAAGGTGTAGAAACATCTTAATGATAATCAATAGAATTGGATGCACCTTAGTCAATATTCAATAGTCATAGCAAAGGTTCTGAATACAGATATTTTTAGTTTACATTTTAGTAAACTTGCAAACAAATGCCAAAATCCTTTTTTTATTTTGTCATTCTGGGGTATTGAGCGCTGAAATGGGGAAAAAATGAGTTTAAGTGATTAGTACAAAGCTGCAACATAAGAAAATGTGAAAGAAGTGAAGGTCTGAATACTTTCTGAATCCACAATGAGTGGACTTCCTGTGGTGATGCATGTTAGGGTCCATGGCTGCAGGCAGATTTCTAATAAAAAAATGGGTGCTCAGGTTTGGAGGGGAATAGGAGCGAGTGTTAACATGGTGGAGTGGCTCTGGGGTGTTGATGGGCAGTTGGCTAGTCAGGCATTCACATGCAGAGGTGCGGGCAGCTAATTTCCTGTTTAACACTCTTGGGTCCACGATCCCGGCAGCTGCCCCGATTGGAAGGCAACAAAGGCAGCCTGAGCAGGAGACAAAGGACAGACAAGCGAGGCTGAATTGGGTGTGTAAGTCATTGCTGTGGTAAAAGCAGCCAGTGGTGCCAATGGAGAAGCAAGCAGACGGTGCTCAGACTGGTGGATCATCCCTTTGGTGATCAGTTTGAAGGAGCGACGGTGATCATGATGTAGTTTCCCAGGAATCCTACAGAAGCAAAGAGGACTGTGAGAGAGATGGCAGTTTGGCTATGAGTGTCCCCACAGACACCAAAGATGGCAGTCAGGACGGAAGCCAGAGAGAAGAACTACAACTTTTGGTATCTTCAACCAGCTGAAAGACCTGCTGGGAAAGCTGGGGAGATGGAAGGAGGAAGATACCCTTCTTTATTAAGAAGATGGCCCTTTATTTATGGCTGGACACTGGCAAAAATACAAGCAAAATGCACTTGATTTGCACCTACTCTTGCCTGTTATGTATCCTCATTGCTTTTTCAAGAAGTACAGCAGCTACAGCCAGCCTGGACCGCCACCCAGCAGCTCTTCTTCCTTAGGAGGCTGCATTCTTCTAATGTGTGTAGTGACATCCTTCACATCTTGTACAACTATGTGATGGCCAGTGTGTCATGTGCTGGGCTGGCAACATCACTTCAAGAGAAGCCCACCAAGTCAACAAACTAATTAAGAGGTCAGGCTCAGTTATAGGATACACTCTGGACCCCCTGGCGGTTGTTGCAAAAGGAGGGAGTTAAAACAAAACCGAGTGTCTTTATGAACAACGCTGCACATCCTCTCTCTGACACACAAACACTGAGGACTTTCAGACAAAGAATCATTCAGCAGAAGTGGGTCAAGAGATGTGACTGGGGGCTTCTGTATACTAAAAGGCAATATGCCTAAAAAATGCCACACTGGGTCTGGGACTACCAAGTCAGAAGTTGTTCCTTTCTTTCTTTTGAAGTTATTTTTCCTGTTAGTCATGCTGGTGTGTGTTTAGACCTTAGTGTGTTTTGTGTATTTACAGTATATTTAATTAGTTAGATATTTATGCATTTATTTAATTAACAAGCTTCTGTAAAAAGCCAAATCCCAAAGGGGACAAATAAAGTTCTATCTATCTCTCTCTCTCATATCTATCTATCTATTATATAGTGTCTTCCATATCTATCTATCCATCCATCCATCCATTATCCAACCCGCTATATCCTAACTACAGGGTCACAGGGGTTTGCTGGAGCGAATCCCAGCCAACACAGGGCGCAAGGCAGGAAACAAACCCCGGAAAGGGTGCCAGCCCACTGCAGCTATCTATCTATCTATCTATCTTCCTGATAAAACTTAACAAATTAATACAGTTTCCAAAAATTCAAAATGAGCAAATACACTAAATTTCTAAACTGGAAAACTACGAATGCAAGATTAAACATCAGAAATTTCAACAAAAAGAAATCAAATCTGTTACAACAACAACAACATTTATTTCTATAGAACATTTTCATACAAATGATGTAGCTCAAAGTGCTTTAAAACACCAGATGGCTGGAGAAAAATAAAACAAAATCTGCAGGGGTTCCAAGGCCATGAGACTGCCCAGGCCCCACTAGGCATTCTACCCAACATAAATTACCTCAATCAGTCCTCATGGTTTTCAGGCTTCTATCTATCTATCTATCTATCTATCTATCGCTATCTTAAAGTCTCTCTATTGTATCTTTTTATATTTGTCTCGTGTGGTGTTATTCTTATCTCTCTATTGTATATTTCATGTTTGGTTACTATAATTTGATTTTCATATGTGTATATCATAGCATGCCTTTTACATATATACTAGCAAAATACCCGCGCTTCGCAGCGGCGAAGTACTGCCTTCAAATTTTTATTAAGAAGAAAATTAAACCTTTTTAAACTGTGGGAGAATATGCCAATAATTATTTGTTAAGGATCTCTTTGTATACCACATTGTGTGTTTGGCCCTCCGGTTGTAATATGACCAAGCTGTGCGCTGAGCTTACTCTTGAGCATGTAACGTACAGTTGGCTATGTGAACAGTAATCGTGTCTCAAATCTCACAGCTTGGATTGCTGCTGTCATAATCGGTTTGAGTTTCATGGTTTGTTTCAATTACGACAGTATTTGTAGGACTTGTGTTGAAGTGACATTCGGCATTTGTCAAGCGTTGTAAGCATACAACTGGTTTCATCGATAAAATCACATCCAGCTTTTGAGAGTTTAAACATTCATAAACATCAAAGTGTCCACTACTAAAATCGTCACCTGTGAATCTAAGATGTTTAAGAAGCATTGGTGGTTGTCCAAAGGTGTAAAATATTTGGCCATTTCGGTACACTTGAAAGCGACAACCGAACAATTCAGAGGCAGCCATCAACTCACATGCAGAACCATAGGTGAAGGGCTTAAGCATTTCACTCTTCTAGTGCTCCTGTGTAGTCTAATTATCTCCTGTACCGTCATCAGTCCACACCTTGAACCTGTCCCAGTCATTCAATACATAAGACACAATGTTCCTCCGGATATCAAGAGTGAGCCTGATATGGCCGTGCAATATGTAACACAGAGAATGGAAAAGGCAGGTGCCATCTCTGGGTATGGAAACCACTCGGTAAGTGAGTTCTTTGATCGATGGTCATCACCTCGATAGACATGTTAATGGGGGTACGGTTGGAACGATAAAGGAAATGGGTACCTGAACAATGTAAAGTAAGTCTAAAATACCTAAACAATAACTATAATCGTAATAAATGAACAATAAAACAGCGGAGAAGCCGTGGATTAAATAAAAAGGCTGTAGTTATCAGCAGGGAGACGTGAATCCTGTGGCGAAGCAAGGAAGGGAATGTAGAGACTGGAGCGACGGACGGCCTTATATAGGCAGGCAGCCAACAACGTGGGAGGCGTTGGGATGGGGGACCCAAGCCGCCTTACACGGTGACCGAGCTGCAGGCTATGGACGTATATATGTATGTAAGTAGGATTCAGTTAGCGTTGGGAACCTGCGTACCAAATTTCTTGAAGATGGGCCCATAAGTAACAAAGACCGTTAAAAAGTTCAATATGGCGGCCGACAGTGGCATCATACCACCGAAATAAGTATGTACATTGGTTTCAGTTAGCGCAGGGAAGCCGCCTACCAAATTTGAAACCTGCTTAACTTTTGAAGATGGGGCCATGAATAAGAAAGTTCAACATGGCGGACGTTGTTGACCATTATGTGTAGAATTTCAAAATGAAACCTGCTTAACTTTTGTAAGTAAGCTGTAAGGAATGAGCCTGCCAAATTTCAGCCTTCTACCTACACGGGAAGTTGGAGAATTAGTGATGAGTCCATCTGTTTTTTGGTCTGTCTATCTATCCGTTTTGACTAGGAGTTTCCTCCAAGACAAGATAGGAATGAGGCCTTCTAAAACAAGTCAAGCCGCAGGTCAAAATCCTACTTGGTCTGCCCAGCTCACCTGACTTCAGCCAGGCCCCTAACGCTACATGGTGGCTTAAGCTGGGGCAGGGCCCAAAATGGGGAACTGGCAATACAAAAATAAATGTCACCTAAAATATAAGAAAAGCTCCACCAGAGAAGGAATAACCATAAAAACCTGGCTTGTGCTAAAGGGCAGACGAAGAATCCTTTACATGTCAAGAATGTATTTTGTAAATATGAGAAAAATGCAAAGACTACTGCAGCTTAGACAACATTCAAAACATATAAAACAGATGAAATCTGCCCAAAGTGTGAGGTGCAATCACTAAGGAGAGATCAGGATCTCTTTAACACTAATGCTGGTCCTCCTGGCACAGTGTCAGGGGTTCAGTAATATGCAGTAATCCTCAATGGCTAACCATGCAACTCTGAGCAGATACACACATGAACACCACAAGGCCATTGAGGATGGGTAAGACAAAGCTGGCAAATTCTGGCCTTTTTCAAGAAGTGTTCACTGGAAGGAAGGCAAAAGTAGGTCATGGCCATTTAGATCGTCTTACGTAGATCATTTCATCTTTCACAGGGTACTTCAAGACAGGGGACAAGCAATAAAAACGTCCATCATACATATGACAGAAACTCCACACAAAGCTGTAGAAGATGGAACAGAGCCATGAATGCACAAGGTTGGGATGTATGAATCCCTGGTGAAAATGAAAGTAAAAGCATGCCAAGTATTTAGCTGTAGTGTCTTTTATTAATTTTGGAATGATGGAGATACTACTAGAGAAGAAACAAAAATCGGATGCTGCTGCCCATTTATCTTTCACTGTCGATTGTTCTCAGATTAAAACGTGTAAAGGGGAATGGGAACTGTTCGTTTCTGTGTCTGCCAGGTCGCGGTTTGTCAGGCTTGTCACTTCCTGCTCCAAGTGCTGTGCAGATGGATGGCATAGAAATGAAAAGTGCTTTCACTTCCACATGTGTCCTTGGAGAAAGCTACAGCATCTGAATGACAGGATCTCAAGTGGAAACAACTTACTTTACTCTGCATCTGTTGCTGCCAACAGTTTCTTTAGGATGCAAATATGAATAATCTGACGATTAAATAAGATGCGATTTTCTGGGTAACCTGTGTCCATATCCTGTGCTGTACCCTCTGTAAAATAGATAAAATGTTAATGCAATTACACTGTGTACTGAGCACTATTATTTGAAACGCTGGAATTTTTTAGTTATCTTGGTTCAGCATTGGAAGAACTGGAATAGCAAAGTTATTCATAGTAATGTGAGCAAATGGAAATACATAATAATAAAATTACACCACAGTATATAACTTGAAATCGAGTTCAGTCTCAGTCTTTGAATGAATCATCTCAGTGTAAAAGATCCCACAAACAACGGCCTAATCGGGCAATGAGTCAAACAGTTGTTTAAACAGACAAATGATTTGGAATGTCAAGATGATCAATACATACAAAATATCAAGGGCCGCGTCCATCTGTCACATGACTACTCACGTATCACAGGGGCTACAACATTAAGCTTATGACGCGATACACACTGAGTGAAGCAAAACATTGTGGTGTTATTGAGGTTTAAAATACTTGAGAGACATGGTAGAAAGGAAAAGAAGGGCAGCAACATTTGCTGAGCATTAAGCACATTGTTGAGGCCTCTCATAGGAAGAAGAAGAAGAAGAAGAATAGGAAGAACAGCAATTATCTGCCGAGCATCAAGCAATGCACTGTTTCTGAAGTACCGGGTTACAAGTTACTATTGTTTATAATGGTACTGAGTTACGCTTGTGCTCAATTCACCATGGAAGGAACCACCATCCCCACTCACCTCTCCATCCCCATCAGTTCTGGGGTCATACTCGATACACCATTTGAATGATAACTGATAAAAGGTTTGGGATGGGAGGTCCCCGTTTGGACTTCCATAGATCACACAGAAGATTTGGTACATGTAAACTAAAGAATTGTACCTCACAGATGATTGGTCACAACATTGCACTCCTAAAACATGCAAAAACTATATATATATATATATATATATATATATATATATATATATATATATATATATATACACTCACCTAAAGGATTATTAGGAACACCTGTTCAATTTCTCATTAATGCAATTATCTAATCAACCAATCACATGGCAGTTGCTTCAATGCATTTAGGGTGTGGTCCTGGTCAAGACAATCTCCTGAACTCCAAACTGAATGTCAGAATGGGAAAGAAAGGTGATTTAAGCAATTTTGAGCGTGGCATGGTTGTTGGTGCCAGATGGGCCAGTCTGAGTATTTCACAATCTGCTCAGTTACTGGGATTTTCACGCACAACCATTTCTAGGGTATACAAAGAATGGTGTGAAAAAATAAAAACATCCAGTATGCGGCAGTCCTGTGAGCGAAAATGCCTTGTTGATGCTAGAGGTCAGAGGAGAATGGGCCGACTGATTCAAGCTGATAGAAGAGCAACTTTGACTGAAATAACCACTCGTTACAACCGAGGTATGCAGCAAAGCATTTGTGAAGCCACAACACGCACAACCTTGAGGCGGATGGGCTACAACAGCAGAAGACCCCACCGGTACCACTCATCTCCACTACAAATAGGAAAAAGAGGCTACAATTTGCACAAGCTCACCAAAATTGGACAGATGAAGACTGGAAAAATGTTGCCTGGTCTGATGAGTCTCGATTTCTGTTGAGACATTCAAATGGTAGTCAGAATTTGGCGTAAACAGAATGAGAACATGGATCCATCATGCCTTGTTACCACTGTGCAGGCTGGTGGTGGTGGTGTAATGGTGTGGGGGATGTTTTCTTGGCACACTTTAGGCCTCTTAGTGCCAATTGTGCATCGTTTAAATGCCACGGGCTACCTGAGCATTGTTTCTGACCATGTCCATCCCTTCACGACCACCATGTACCCATCCTCTGATGGCTACTTCCAGCAGGATAATGCACCATGTCACAAAGCTCGAATCATTTCAAATTGGTTTCTTGAACATGACAATGAGTTCACTGTACTAAAATGGCCCCACAGTCACCAGCTCTCAACCCAATAGAGCATCTTTGGGATGTGGTGGAACGGGAGCTTCGTGCCCTGGATGTGCATCCCACAAATCTCCATCAACTGCAAGATGCTATCCTATCAATATGGGCCAACATTTCTATAGAATGCTTTCAGCACCTTGTTGAATCAATGCCACGTAGAATTAAGGCAGTTCTGTATATATATTGTGACGGACAGCCGGGTCCCATGCCCGGCCGGGACGCCTCTGCCGCATACGTCCCGGGGGAGCCATCATGGACATTGCAATACCTTCCCCGGGGCGTTTGGGGGCAGTCTCCCTGGCAGTGGATTCCTCCTCAATCTCCCCTGTGGCTCCATGGGACATGGAGTCCACCACAGCAGCCCGTTGGGAGATGGGGTGGCGCTAGGGGTGCTGCAGAGAACCAGCCACCACACTGGACGGTTTATCAGCCCCACCCGGAGGTGCAATTAAGACCAGCTGGTCAGGCACCTGGATCACTTCCGGGTGGGGTATAAAAGGGCCTGCTTCCCAGCAATCGAGGCCAGAATCGGGAGGAAGAGGACGAGGTTGCCTTGGAGGAGTGGTGGAGCAGGAAAGTGTTTGGTTGTGTTTGGGTTTTGTGCTTGGGACTGTTTGGACTGTGTGGCACGGGGAAGACGTGTCACACGGCTGAAGAAACAAAATAAAAGATCCTTGAGTGTGAACACGTGCCTCTGCGTATTCTGTGCCGGGTCGGGAGCTATATAGCGCCTTTATCACAATATATATATTGTGGCAAGCGGCTGGGGGCGGTACCCGGCCGGGATGCCCAGAATGACCGGAAGATGGACTACGCCTCCTCCGGACCACGAGAAGGAAGCCACCCTGGACGGTATGGGGACCACAGGAACAGAGCCTGGAAGCTCAACCTTATAGGGGCCCGTGGTCATCGTCAGGGGGCACCCGGATGCCTGAAGAGCCCTGGCCCTCGGCACTTCCGCCACACCCAGAAGTGCTGGGGGGAAGAAGACCAGGGACACCCGGGGTGCTTCCAGGTGCACAGCCGGCACTTCTACCACACCAGGGAGTGCCAGCAGTCATTTATTGGGAGGCACCTGGAGCACGTCTGGGTGAATATAAAAGGGGGCGCTTCCCTCCATCCGAGGGCTGGAGTCGGGTGGAAGAGGACGGAGCTCGGAGGAGAGGCATTGGAAGGGCCTGGACTTGAGGGTGATTGGTGCTGCGACACTGGGTTGTGTGTGAGCACTAATTATAAATAATGTTCAATAAACGTGTGGTGGTTAAACCTCCGATATCCACCTGTTTGTGTCCGAGCTGCTTTCCACTATATATATATGTTTCATATAGTACCTGACAAATAATACAAAGAGAACATGACGTGTGTTTCACATAATTGGGGCTCATCAGGTCTACGCACCTTTGCTTCACCTTACAGGGACTGAACCTCGCATGTGTCATGTACTCTTTGTATTATTTGGCAGGTACTGTATCACACTTCTATGATCTGCTTCTAGCAACTAAGAGGACGTGGTGGAGGTTTGCTGAGTGGCCGACCAACCATAAGCGTTACCTGGTAGGTAACCACCCAAATATCAGATTGCGAATCAGACCTATGAATGTAATACTCTGATCTTTACCCTGTCAAGTTAGCAAACCCAGCCGCTGTGGCACAACATCAGGAGTTGATATTCCAAGGTTCGATCCCTGTAAGAGGAAGCTAAAAAAGTGTACACCTGATGAGTCCCAATAATGGCAAAAAATGTGTTGTATACTCTTTGTATTATATGAAAGATACTGTATCACATATCTATAACCTGCTTCTCGCAACTGAAGGACGTGGTGGAGGTTTGCTGAGTGGCCGACCAACCACAAGCGTTACCTGGTAGGTAGCCACCCAAATAATCAGATTGCAATTCAGACCTATGAATATACAGTATTATATATTTAATAATATAATATACACATACACACACACAATCAGTAAAAAGTCGGGATACCCCTAGAAATTTTCATTTTTTTGATAGAAATTGATACTTTTTTTAATCAAGATACCATTTAATTGATTTAAAAATATAGCCAAGACACTCCTAGTGTTTCAAATGGCTGTTACTGCTTGAAAGGACTTATTTTTAATTTACTATTCAAATATGATTACAATAATCCCATTTTTAGCAGCCATTCCTCCACAGTTCTAATGGCAAACTCCCCGAGTTTATCCTTAATTAGTCATGCATAAATAAAAATTGGTTATTAGAGAAAACGTTGTAATTGTGTTAGCGCTGCTGGAGCCTGTTACACTGCTCACGTGTGTTGTGAGGTAGCGGCACTCCTAAAGTTCAGTTTTGGGTTCATAAATGGCCAAAATGAAATAGCTTTCTCAAGAAACACATCAGTCTATTGTTACTTTGCAGAATGAAGGTCGCTGCAAATGGCAGACTGTCAAGAAACTGAAGACTTCATCCATTACTATCTTGACAGAAGAGGGCAAACAGTATCTGACCAGGACAGAAAAAAGAAAGCCGAACTGGACAACTGCTTACCGGGAGAAGGACATCCGCATGTGTATGTGAGAAACAAATGCCTCACAGATCCTCAGTCTGCTGCTTCTTTAAAACAGAGAAACGAGGATGTTGGCCATAACACGCTTTCCCAGTCATCTTCTGTTTAATGTCTGTGTCCTTTTGCCCATTTTAATCTTTTCTTATTTATCTGCCAGTTCCAGATGTACCATTTTCTTTGGAACTCTGCCTCTAAGGCCAGCATCCCAGAATGGTCTTTTTCTCTGTCATTAGAAACACCAGTAATGTCTTGGCTGTATTTCTTGATGAATTTCAAGGGATCTCAATAAAAAGATATCCATTTCCATCAAAAAGCTGAAAATGTAGTGTAGAGTAGCAAAATAAGTGCAGATAATAGGAATCCTGGCGTTACTTATGAAAACCTACAACATATACCTGAGGTAACACAGTATGTGGGGCAAGTGTGCTCCAACTCAGCAGGCATTTGGCTCTTCACAGAGCTACTAACGGTGTGTTTCACGTCAGGGTCATTGCGTCCTCACATCCCTACACACAGATGAAAACCATTCAGCAACTGGTCAAAGTACGTTCAGGGAGGTCTAAAAATGTGCAAATCCAAAACAAAAAGGGTCAAATTGCGACCCCATTAAAATATCTATACTGCACGGTACATAGCGGTGGTAGATAGTGCCAGGTTTCCTCATCATGGAGCAAAAGAAAACGGCCGCATTCATAAAAATCTCCACTAGCAGCAAAGTCCCATCATCCACAGGGCCTTTCCTCCGTTTCCCATTTACAATAACAAAAATAGGCAATTAAAAATAGCATGCAATAAGCTTTACAGGCACAAGACGCTGTACCAGACTACTGAGGGAGTTTGTTTAACAGCACAGATAAAACTAAATAATTGAGACAACGAGGGAAGCCTGGGCAGTTTCCAAAATGCGGTTTGGCAACTTCACTTAACATTATTGGATGGAGTCAAGGAAAAGGGGTGGGAAAAAAAAGATGTTGCCACACAAATTAAAAACAGCTTTGAGATATTGAGAAAGACAGCAACAGTCAGTAAAAATTAATTAGAAGTCCGATAAAAAAAAAAAGACTCCTAATGAGAGGAGTCCATGGAATCCATCAAACTGTTTGAATTTCTTGAATAGCTGAGTCGAGCCAAAATGTGCAAGTAAAAAGGCAAAAAATGAGAAAAATCAAACAATTAAAAAACGGCAAAAACTTCATTAGCTATACAAGACAGCTCTTTGGGAAGAGAAAAAAAGTTTAAAACCAGTGGAAAGAAACTCAAAATAAGCTGCACAAAATACGATTTACTAAAATAATGGAATCATTTAAAGCAGTGGTTCTCAAAGTTCAGTCCTCGGGACCCCTATGGCTGCAGGTTTCTGCTCCAACCAGACTCTCCATTAGTCAGTCATCCATCCATCCATCCATTTTCCAACCCGCTGAATCCGAACACAGGGTCACGGGGGTCTGCTGGAGCCAATCCCAGCCAACACAGGGCACGAGGCAGGAACCAATCCTGGGCAGGGTGCCAGCCCACCGCAGTAGTCAGTCATTGTTGCCTTTAATTGATCTCATTGTTTAATTAGTTGAACTGTTTATAATTTTTATATTTGCATTTGGCAATTCTTTACTAACGAGTTGTGCTACCCTTTGTAATGGGCAGCAAGCAAAGGCTGGGGTCGCAGCCGGGATGGTCCAAAATTCCTTACCTGCCCGGCAGACCATGCCAATGAATAAACAAGAGAGGCAGGGCATTCCATGCCACAGCCAGCAGGTTGGAGAATGGTGCCAATGCTGCAGTGGACATCATGGCATCCTGGAACGGTACAATCAAGGATTCTTGCCCGGCCTGGAAGCTGATATCATGGAGTGACAGGAAGAGGCAACTTGGACTATTTACTACCCAACCCCCCCCACCCCCAAACACACACACACTCACCAGATGGCAACATCTTTGAGTAACTTTACCTATACGGACACCCACAGGGCTTGCTGGGAGTTGTGGTCCCCCAGGGAATCCCTGTTGGATTACAGAGGGTGCTACAGGGAATAGCAGTCCAAAAAGTATGTGGCTTCCATCCGATTCAAAATCAAATGAGGTGCCTTGTCTGTCTTGGTTGAGTCAGAGTTGGGTGGCAGTGGGCGACACTCACCAAGAAGATGGAAGGAGCAGAAGAGCATCGTAATTGTGTATTAATAATAATAATTTACATTTATATAGCACTTTTCTCACTACTCAACGTGCAACCTGGGACTCAGACCTAGCACTGTGCCACCGGAGTGGACTGGCTGTGTTCACTTGGAAAAAATTATTGATGAATTAAAATCCTTGACTTGAACCCTGAACTGTGTTGGTTGATATTGTGTATGCGGTTTGGGGCTCTGTGCTGTAGCTACACCATCTAAGACGGGTTAAAACCTAAGTAATCAATGAAGAGTTCAGAGTTAATGTTTGTTGTGCATCATCTATTGGAATCTACAGTATCTATTTTATAATGGATGTAATAATATATTTCTTCACTCTGTATCTTCTGGCGTTCGACTCGTGCTATGATTTTTGACTTTATCCCTTCAGTCTCTGATATTGCCTTTATTCGGTCAAATATTCCTACCAGGGCGGCACAGTGGGTAGTGCTGCTGCCTCGCAGTTAGGAGACCCGGGTTCGCTTCCCGGGTCCTCTTTGCGTGGAGTTTACACGTTCTCCCCGTGTCTGCGTGGGACATGCAGTCCATAGACATGCAGGTTAGGTGCATTGGCGATCATAAATTGTGTTTCGTGTGTGCCCTGCGGTGGGCTGGCGCCCTGCCTGGGGTTTGTTTCCTGCCTTGCACCATGTGTTGGCTGGGATTGGCTCCAGCAGACCCCCGTGACCCTGTTGTTAAGATATAGCGGGTTGGATAATGGATGGATATTCCTACCAATCTCCTAGAATAATGCCACAGAGCTGGCATTTTCTTCTAAGACATAAAATATCACTAAATATAATAAATAAACATGCATAAATAGATTTTTAACAGCCCTGTACAGGGCACTCGTTCATCCCATGCACACTGGAGCCCAATAAATGCCTGTTAAACTTGCAACCCCTGTAAACAACATGGAGTACGACACCTGCACGCTCCCACTTTTGTACGTCTATTTAATATGCAGCTAAATCAGTGACTTTCTGATCCTGTCTAGTTGTTTATTGGATTAACAAAAGACAAGATGGTGAAAATAGAGGAGACTTAATGACACAAAACGGGAAACGTCACGTCTAAGACTGTTACACAAACAGAGAACTGGGTGAAGGGACACTAAAGGGCAGAACAGCAAAACCAGCAGAAGATCTAGAAAGCTCTGCACACTTCAGCTGAGGCCAGCTGCTTAGCCAAAGCGGGATGAGACGATCGGTAATCGCTGACACAGACAGCAAAGACCAAAATACTGTCAGCGTTAATATTTGTTCATCTTCCTTCAAGAGCTGGCATACATTTGCTGCTAAATGATAATAACAGAAATGGCGACTTTACAGCTTGACAGTTACAGAGATAAATATGAGTTAAAAAAAAAAAAAAGAACAAGAACGGTAACAATAACAGTGGACAGAATCTGGTCTGTAGATAAATTGATAGGATAAGCACAATATAATGGCTAGCTAGACGGATGGACTATATAAATATTCTCTGAAAATTATTTAAACGGCCACTAAAATAGACAGATGGATTGATAGTGTTATTTAGTTGTTTAAAGTTATGAGTATTTTGTGTATCTTTGTTGTTTTTGTTCATTGTGAGTTATTAATGCGAGCGGTTTCATAAGTGATGTTTGTAGTTGTGCATTGTCTCTTTAAATAGTAGTTATTGGACTTGCTCTTTGTGGGTGGAGCCCCAGGAAGCCTCACCAACTACTGACCCCTCCCTCTGGCTATTTAAAATGGCTGGAAAGGCTCAGGAGTTGGGAATCATTGGTTGGTTGCAGTTTCAGTGAGTTATCCCGATTTCTATGTTGGAGTTTCTGGATTTTTTAACATTTTGAATGCTTTGTTTAGGGTTTCTAATTTTTGATATCATACTCATACTGGGACTTTAAGCAACCTTTTTTGCCTTTCAGGCAACTCTGTTAGGCCTCTTTTTTATCTTTTGAGCTCGTCTTTGCATTTTGCTTGTATTTATAAAATGCATTCTTGACGTCTAAAGGATTCTTTGTCTGCAACGTTAACACATGCCAGGTTTTTACGGTTATTCCTTCTATGGTGGATCTTTTCTTATATTTTGGTAACATTCATTTTTGTATTGCCAGTTCCCCGTTTTGGGCCCTGCCCCAGCTGAAGCCACCATGTAGCATTAGGGCCCTGGCTGAAGTCACGTGAGCCGGGCAGAGCAAGCAGGATTTTGCCCTGTGGCTGGGCTTGTTTTAGAAGGCCTCATACCTATTTTGTCTTGGAGGAAACTAAGTCATAACAGATAGACAGACAGACAAAAAAACAGATGGATAGATATATAAAAAGGGCATGCTATGATAGACACGTATGAAAATCAAATTATAGTAATCAGACATAAAATACACGATAATATGGTGTATAGATAGATAGATAGATAGATAGATAGATAGATAGATAGATAGATAGATAGATAGATAAAAGTGAACACATTTTAATAACATAATGACCAATAAGATAATTACACCATATTAAATTATGTCAATTTTACAGAAGCAGCAGTGAAATAATTTCTTTCATATTCTTCCATAAGCATGTGACAGATGAAGTGCAAATAGTTTTGTACAAACCCTAATCACTGGATTCCAAGTCCTCACTGTGCCACATTTAAGTCAGTAAAAAAAAAAAAAAAAAGCATCAGAGACAGACAACCCAAAATCAAAAAATGAATAGAGCGTCTGTCCATCTGTCAATTCATCCACTCGTCCATCTGGTCACCCACTAACCCAGGGTACAGTTGTGAGGAAGCTGGAGCCAATCCCAGCAAGAATTTAGGACAAGGCAGCAACAAGCCCTGGATAGGGTGCCAGTCCATCACAGGGTGAACACACAACCCACACACTCTTGAGCCAATTTAACAATCCTAATCCACCCAAAGTGCATTTCTTTTGACTGTGGGAGGAAACTGGAACACCAGAAGGGAACCCACATGTATATGGGGAGGACATGCAAACTCCATGCACAGAGCACCCAGGACACAAACTCTGGTATTAAAAGACCAATCCAGCAAAATCCTTTCCTTACTGGTGCTTTAATTTAGATATACTGTGTTTCCTAGCAGCATGGTGGCACAGTGATTAGTTGTCTCACACAGTTCAGGGTGAGGGTAGTGCATATAAGGGTTTGCATACCTGGCATGGTGTCCGTCTGTGTGGAGTTTGTACTGTATGTTCTCCCAGTGTCTGTGTGGGCTTTCCTACAAATATTCCAGCTTTCCTTCCACATCACAAAGATACAGTATGCTTATTATTTCTGCCTGCTGGCTTTGATTCTCTGACGTTAAACCAAATAAGGTGGTTATAAACCGGATGGATTTTTTTATTTTCTATGTCGTTCTTTATTCTTTTAAACTACAACTTACTTTCTTTTTTTCAATCAAAAAAAAAGAAAGAAAGGACCAGTGAAAGACTCTCAAGAGTCCGGTCTTCTTGCCCCTGTGCCTGTCATGCCCTACAGCAATTAATTCAAGAACACTCTGAACAAAATCAGAAAGGCAATTCCAGCAATAAAACCAGCCTTGCTGACACAAAACTTCTAGTGTTGCCATAACGGCGGAACAGGCAGCTTCAAGCGCTGGTCACAACAGTACAATGGCAGCCCTGTCGTCTCTTATGACTCTGGACAATACTGCCGTTTTATTCTTTTGGAAGAAAAAACAGAAGGCTTTGGTGGAAGGAACCTTTATAAGAAAGTCAAAGCTGCAGACAGGAAATGGGACAAAGACCCACGAATGACATCACTCAGTAGCAGGCCCCAGTAATAGATGGCCCCCAGTGCACATTAAAAAAAAAAACACTCTGTGGAAGTTTCATACAAATGTATTTGAAACACAGTGAAGGTGGATTTTAGATTTGTATAATTAAATTAACAAATATAAAGTTTCAGCCTAGCACCCTGGAAAGACTAATTCTACTACAGCAGAACAGCAGAAGACCACGTCAAGTTCCACTCCTGTCAGCCAAGAACAGAAAGCTGAGGTTGCAGTGGGTACGGCCTCACCAAAAACTGGACAGCTGAAGCCTGGTCTGATAAATCTCAGCATCTGCTAAGGCATACAGGTGGTAGGGTCAGAACTGGGAGCCAACAGCATTCATTCATCCGATACCCAACCTGCCTTGTGTCATCAGCAGTCCAGCCTGGTGGAAGTGGTGTAATGGTGGAGGGGAATGTTTTGTTGGCACACTTTGAGAACATTAATACCAATCAATCATCATTTGAATGCCACAGCCTATCTGAGTGTTGTTGCTGACCATGTGCATCCCTTCATCTTCTAATGACTTAATCCAGCATGACAATGCCACATGTCACAAAGCAAAAGTCTTCTCAAACTGGTTTCATGGACATGACAATGAGTTCAGTGTTCTTCAGTGGCCTTCCCAGTTACTGAATCTGATTCCAGTTGAACCCCTCTGGGATGTGATAGAAAAGGAGATTCACAGCATGAATGGGCTGCTGACAAATCGACAGAAACATGGAGCAGAACGTCAAAGGAATTGTTGTGGAATCCATGGTTTTGAGAGGAAAAGGAGGCCCTACCCAGTATTAAGCGTGGTGGTCTTAGGAATTTGCTCAGTGAGTGTATATAAAACAGATGATAGATCCAACATTTACTTATACTTAACTACAGTCGTGGCCAAAGGTTTTGAGAATTACACAAATATTCATTTTCACAAAGTTTGCTGTCTCAGTTTTTATGATGGCAATTTGCATCTAGTCCAGAATGTTCTGATGAGTGATCAGATGAATTGCAATTAATTGCAAAGTTCCATGAAAATGAATTTAATCCCAAAAAAAAAACAATGTCCACTGCTGTTGTGAAGAAGGTTTCAGGGCCCCCAAGAAATTCCAGCAAGCACCAGGACTGTCTCCTAAAGTTGATTCAGCTGCGGGCACCACCAGTGCAGAGCTTGCTCAGGTGTGAGTGAGGTGAAGACTTTTGGAGGATGGCCTGATGTCAAGAAGGGCAGCAAAGAAGTCAAGAAAAACATCAGGGACAGACTGAGATTCTGCAAAAGATACAAGGATTAGACTGTTGAGGACTGCTGGGGTCAAGTCATTTTCTTTGATGAGTCCCCTTTATGGTCGTTTGGGGCATCCAGAAAAAAGAAAAGGTGAGTGGCACTACCTTCAATCCTTTGTCATGCCAACAGTAAAGCATCCTGAGAATATTCATGTGTGGGATTGCTTCTCAGCTAAGGGAGTGGGCTCAATCACAATTCAGCCTAAGGACACAGCCATGAATAAAGAATGGGATCAAAATATCCTCCGAGAGTGACTTCTCTCAACCATCCAAGAACAGTTTGGTGACCAACAATGCCTATTCCAGAATGATGGAGCACCGGGTCATAAGGCCAAAGTGAGAACTAAGTGGCTCGGGAAACAAAACATTGAAATTTGGGGTCCATGGCCAGGAAAATCCCCATTGAGAACTTGTGGTTAATCTTCAAGAGGCGGGTGGACAAACCAAAACCCACAAATTCCGACAAACTTCAAGCATTGATTATGCAAGAATGGGCTGCCATCAGTCAGGATTTGGCCCAGAAGTGGATTGCCAGCATGTCAGGGCGAATTGCAGAGGTCTTGAAGAAGAAAGAAGGGCCAACACTGCAAATATGGACTTTTTAATTTTAATAAACGTCATGTCATCGTCAACAAAAGCTTTATGAAATGCTTGTAATTCTACTTCAGTACACCATAGAAAGATCTGACAAACAAATCTAAAAACAATGAAGCAGCAAACTTTGTGAAAAACAATACTAGGGTCATCCTCAAAACTTTTGGCCACGACTGTACACTTAATATCAGATACTTTAAAACTTTATCAGAAAGGTATCTCTGTTTTTACTCACTTATGGGCTGTTGAGTATTTTATACAACACTGAACCACAGTCAACAATTTCGTCTTTAATATGATATGGTCTGCTATTGTCATTACCCCTTAGAAATATAAAGAAAATGTATGCAAACCAACATGAAACGATTCCACATTTTCTTAGCACTGTTATTACAATCTGTGCTTAATCCTACTTAAGGCTGCGAGGGGCCTATCCTTGAAGAATTGGCTGTAAGGCAGGGTTCTTCCCAGTAATTTGACTTGTTTCATGTTTTTTGACCCAAATGAATGCTGACATGTTTTCTGGCCTACAGGCCTATTTAGCAGAGTCTAATAACGAGCTCTAAATCTCTGCTTTAATTGAGCTCAGGCCACAGCCAACCCCGAGTCAAAAAGGCCTCTGAGTTAAGTGTTTTTCACAGTCAAGTGCTCCAGTAATTCCCAATGCCGTGGGCTATGTGGTGTTTTGCGAAATCAAGCTTGGCTACACATTGCAAAGGAAACTATTCAAAATAAGATTTCGATGCTGCTTCAAAAATGATGACACAACAGCCCTCCAAGGTGGAATAAACATTTTACTAATAGCATCATTTAGAAATGTAAACGGTTTTAGATGCCAAGGCAAACGGAGTGCCATCCCGACTGGGGCGGACAGTGAACCTTACCCGACTAGGAGGCCATAATGAAAGGAGCTGCAATCTGGCTGGGATGCTTGGCACTCCTTATCCCATTAATGGATAAACTTGGCAAACATGGATGCCAGAGGCAATTCATTCCACCAAATGGTAGGTGGCAGTGTCCCTCCAGGCTGGTCTTAGTTAGGACTCCTATATGGTTGCATGGAACTTGGAGTTTAGAAGAGCAGCCCTGTCGAGGTCCTTGGGTGTTGGAACAAGGTGCTGTCAGGGGGAAGACTGCAGTGGTTTCTGTATGACTTGGAAGTGCTCCGGATGACCACTGCTGCCACTCCGGGAGAATTCCTAAATCCTGTTTACAAGAAGCCCACTCCATCTCTTCAGGAAGTCAGAATCAGGAGGTGGTGTCTGAGGCTTGCTGGGAGGACAGAGGAGGAAGAGGATTGTATTTCTGTACTGATTATACATTGATCACACTTACCTCTCTGCCAAGGTAATATTTATTAATAAAAGGACAATATTTGAACCCATGCCTGTGTTGGCAGTGGTTGTGTCTTGGGTTTGGAGTTCACAGTATACTACAATTGTGAGTTATCATTGGGTTTATTAGTCAGTGTCCACAGTGTAGGCCTGAAATCTGATTTGTGATACATGGATAAAGAAACAGAAGGAAGTGTGGATAGTTCTTTAAGCATTTTATTGATTTTATTAAAATCAAATAACATTCCATACAAGCAAGTAAAGTTTAAAAAAAAACAAATCAACCCCTACCCAGGAAGTGTGGACAGGTTTGTTAAAGTGTGTATCAAGATGTATTTTAATTATTGCTTATATAATTGCACTGGGACATTGATCAACAAAATACGAATCTTACATGTCAAAGTGAAAATAAATCTCTGAAAAGTGGTCTGAACTAATAACAAATACTAAACACTAAATACTTGCTCTCTTAAGTATTCATCACCTTTAATATGACACCCCTAAGTCATTGCTGGTGTGGTCAACTGGTTTTAGAAGTCACAGAATTCGTTCAATAGAGACCATCGGTTTCACTTGATTGTCTTCTAAATGTGGAAGGAACAACTTGTGGGCAGTCAGAATGGCAGCCTGACCTACACAATGAAAGCAACAGAAAACAAAAAGCAACTCCATGAAAAGTACAAGTCTGGGGACAGAGACAACAAATGATGCCAGTCACTGAATATTCAGTTAAATCAATCAGAAGAAATGGAAAGAGCAGGGCAGAATTGTAAATTTGCAAGAGCAGGTCGTCCACAAAAACTGAAGAAGACGAGTGAGGGAGGCCATCAAGAGTCCCATGAGAACTCATGAAGGAGTGACGAGCTACAGTGAATGAGGCTGGGGAGGCTGTGCAGAAAACAACTGCAAGCAAAGTGTGAGAGTGGCAAAGTGAAAGTCATGGTCAAAAGAGCACACAGAGACTTTGAGGTCTGCTGGGAGACGGTTCTGTGGTCTGTCAAGACTAAATTTGAGATTTGTAGCCATCAGACTAAAACACCTTATGCCAAACGCTGCACATTATCAACAACACACCATCCTCACCATGAAGCATGATGGTGGCACCAATAGGCTGTGGGAATGGCTCTCTGCAGCAGGCCCTGGAAAGTTTGTAGGGGAAAAAAGCGAATGTTGCAAAATATTTGAGAATCCTTGAAGGAAAACTAGATGGAGTCTACAAAAAATGTGTGCCTTGGAATGGCTTAAAAACGACAATATTAATATGTAGAGTGTCAGGGTCAGAGTCCAGGCCTCAATCCATTTGAGAATTTAAAAAAGGCTGCTCACTCACAAAGGCCATGCAATATGAGAGAGCTTGAGCAGTTTTGGAAGGATGAGTGGCGAAAAATGGCAGAGTGGAGATGTGTAGAGCTGATGGAAGGACCTGAGGACACAGACTCGAGGCTGTCATGGCTGCCAAAGGTGCATCTACTAAATGCTGACTTGAAGGGTGGGGCAATACTTATGCTATTAAATATTGAATTTTTATATCAGTAATTCATTTAGACCACTTTGCAGAAATCTGTTTTCAACTTTTGAGATTAAAGATTTTGAAATTTGATCAGTGCTGCTGATCAGTAGTGCTGGGAGGTATACCGGTTTTTGTTACGATATGGATTTTTCTTATACCGCAATACTGGTTTAAATAGCCAAAACAATGTTCAGAACGTGGCGCAGTGGGAAACTGTTTAAGGGGGGGGGACCAATTTCACTGAGGGGACTGGGCGGTCTCATGGTCTGGAACCCCTGCAGATTTTATTTTTTTCTCCAGCCGTCTACTATTTAAAGAGACAATGCACAATTACAAACATCACTTATGAAACTGCTCGCATTAATAACTCACAATGAACAAAAACAACAAAGATACACAAAATACTCATAGCTTTAAACAACTAAATAACACTATCAATCCATCTGTCTATTTTAGTGGCCGTTTAAATAATTTTCAGAGAATATTTATATAGTCCATCCGTCTAGCTAGCCATTATATTGTGCTTATCCTATCAATTTATCTACAGAGCAGATTCTGTTCACTGTTATTGTTACCCTTCTTGTTCTTCTTGTTCTGTTACCATTCTTGTTCTTAGAGGGGACTGGGGAGTCTCTTGGTCTGGAATCCCTACAGATTTTATTTTTTTTCTCCAGCCGTCTGGAGTTTTTATTTTTTTGTTTTTTCTGTCCACCCTGGCCATTGGACCTTACTCTTATTCTATGGTAATTAATGTTAACTTATTTTAATTTCTTACTATGTCTTTTATTTTTCTATGCTTCATTATGTAAAGCACTTTGAGCTACATTTTCTTGTATGAAAATGTGCTATATAAATAAATGTTGTTGTTGCTACACTGCTAAACACGCATGCAATGGAGTACATGCGTTAGTGGAGGTATTGCGAGGTGAAAATGGACAGAGAACATTCGAAACTGAAAGCTGTAGCAGATGATAGAGTTGAACATGAGGACACAGAAGAACCTTTGCCGAAAAAAGGGGCCGTGTCTGTTGTCTGGAGATATTCCATCCATCCATCCATCCATTTTCTAACCCGCAGAATCCGAACACAGGGTCACGGGGGTCTGCTGGAGCCAATCCCAGCCAACACAGGGCACAAGGCAGGAACCAATCCTGGGCAGGGTGCCAACCCACCACAGGACACACACAAACACACCCAGCACACACAAGGGCCAATTTAGAATCGCCAATCCACCGAACCTGCATGTCTTTGGATTGTGGGAGGAAACCCACGCAGACACGGGGAGAACATGCAAACTCCACGCAGGGAGGACCCGGGAAGCAAACCCGGGTCTCCTAACTGCGAGGCAGCAGCGCTACCACTGCGCCACCGTGCCGCCCCTGTCTAGAGATATTTTGGTTTTAAAAGGTTGGATGTAGACCAAACAACTATTTACTGCAAATGCTGTCGAGCTAAAGTTGTCACCAGAGGCAGCATCATGAGGAATTTGCTGCACTACCTTATCCACAAACATGCTTTGGAGTACCATGAATGTATGGAACTAAGATTGGCATCCTCCACGTCCTCGGGTATAACTGAAAAAGCTAGAGGACGTTACTTGTAGACGCGTTTGCTAGAGGACTGCCTACGACAATAAAAGCAAGCGGTGGATCGAGAAAACCAACGCCATTACAATCCATATAGCTACCGTGTCAGTGGACAGAGATTGTTAACATTAGCAGAAAGTGTAGTTGGTTTACAAAAAATATTTACTATTTATTCCTTTTCTAAGACATGTTCAGTGACAAGCACCTCTGGATATTTGACTAAGTCTAAATGCCTATTTGGATGGTTGAAAATATGTTGTCAAAATTACAGTTTAAGTTGTTTGCAAAATTTGTTCAATAAAATGGTTCTTTATTTTGACTGCAACTGTCATTCAATGTGATTTCTTCTCTTCATTTGTGCCACCCCCTTGTAAACTACCACTTTATGGGGCCATGCAAACCTGTATTAATACTTGTGTGCACATTAAAACATTTTTTAGTACTATGTACAATTCTCATGACAGTGGAATAGGTTATTCTTAGCCAGCAGTAATTGCAGTGGAAAATGTGTTTAACATCCACTCATGCATGGGAAAAAAATACCGTCGAATACCGTGAGATATTTTTATATTTTTGAAAAATACTGTGATCTAGAATTTTGGTCATACCGTCCAGCACTACTGATCAGTGTCATAAAATCCAAAATAATTCACTGTGATTCAATGTTGTATAATAATAAGATGTGTAAACTTACAAGGGGGGATAAACACTGTTTATAGGCACATTAATAAATTGGATGGACGGACATTAACACAGGCTGATGCTCAGCTTTAGGTTTTGTCTTAGTCTGGTCTGCAGCCATCCTTGCATTCCCATGTGCCTCCTGTGTTCTGTTGTTCGCCTTTAGCACTTGTCCTCTGTGCACTATTGTGTACCAAACTTAGCGTGAATGACTATGCATCTCTGTGCCCGCCTTGCCCATGTCCTCTGCCATTAGTAAATTCACTCCTTTCAGACTAAGCACTCATTCTTGAGAGAAAAGTCCAGTCAAGGGTGTCTTGTTGGGGTTTCTGATATAAGAATGTGTCTTTGGTGACGAAGGGCATTGTGCCCGGTCTGTGACATCAGACAACTGCTCAGCTTTATCTAAACAGATGAACCCAGCCTTTGCAAACTATGCTTGTAAGGATTTCACAGTAGAGATAAACTTATTTCTCAATATTCCCAAGATGACACGCACTTGGAAAGTTAATGTTTTTTTATAGAGTGGCAAAAAAAGTATGCAAACCCTTTAGAAATAACCGCATTTATGTATACATTTGTCTCCTAAAATATGATCTGATCTTCATCTAAGTTATAGTATGGTTTAACTAATAATACACAAATTCTTGTATTGTTCTTGTGCATATTGAATACATTACTCAAATATTCATAGTGTGTGAACGAACCCCTAGGCCGATGACTTCAACAAACGCTAACTGGAAACAGGTGTTAACAAACCTGGAGTCCAACCAATGAAACAACATTGGAGGTGTGGTTTAGAGTTACGGTGACCAATTAAAAAAAATCATGTTTGCTATTCACTAAAAGCTTCTGCTCATGTGAGGCAGGCCTTACTAAAAAAGAGATTGCAGAAGATCTACGATCAAGAATTGCTGATATGCAGAAAGACATTAGAACACTCTAGATGAGAACAGGCCATTCGGCCCAACAAAGCTCCTCAGTCCTATCCACTTATTTCTTCCAAAACAAAATCAAGTCGAGTTTTGAAAGTCTTACTGTCTACCACACTACTTGGTAGCTTATTCCAAGTGTCTATCATTCTTTGTGTAAAGAAAAACTTCCTAATGGTTGTGCATGTTCTTGTGCATGTGCCCCATGTTCTTGATGAACTCATTTTAAAGTCACAGTCTCCATCCACTGTAATAATTCTCTTCATAATTTTAAACACTTCAGTCATGTTACCTCTTAATCTTCTTTTGCTTAATTAAAGACGGCAAGGGTTACACATAGTTTCAGAGATTAGATACCCATCAGTCCACAGGTAGTCAAACTGTGTATAATTGGAGATGATTTTGTGCTGTGACGTGGCTGTGAGGCTAGAGATCTACATCGGCAGTCAGAAGGTTGGCGGTTCAAATCCTATAAAACACCAGAAGTGACTCTACTTTGTTGGGCTCCTGAGCAAGGCCCTTAACCAGCAATTACTCTGTCCTGGGTATGACGGTAATCTGCATCCAGCCCAGCAAGCACGTCCTCCAACTTGCAGGGAAAACTTGGGGGTTGGTGGCAGGATTGGCACTCTAGCCACTGTAAAAAAAAAACAAAACCTCACACTGTTCCAGTGTGGTGCTGAGGTTTCACTCGTTGCAGGACTGCCGAGTGGTTTGCAGTGTGGTGGGTGAGGCAACGTGCTGTTAAATGCTCCCAATCTCCTCCTCCTCTCTCTTTCTCTACTCTTCCCAGACAAGATGGCTCAAAAAGCACAATACAGAATGCTCGGTAAGAGGAATAAGGCCCTTGGAGTAACAGTTAAAGGCTTGAAGGAACCACAAAATATTAAAGAGGTATGGTGTCCTGGATGAAGCCACGGCTCTCCAAAAAAAAAAAAAAAAACGTTCAAAGCCTGAAGTTTGCCAAAGGTCATCTTGACACTCCACAATGCTAAAGCGTTTTGCAAACTGAGGATGAATTGTTCAGGAAAGATACAGAGCGGTACATATGACGTATAAAGGGCACCACATACCAGCATGAAAACATCATCCCAGTGATGAAGTACTGTGGAGGGAGCATCATGATTTGGGGCTGCTTTGCTGCCTCAGGGCCTGAACAGCTTACGAACATCGAGGGGCAAATGATTTCCCAAGTCTATCATGTGTCCTACAGGATTAAGAAATAAGTGGATAGGACTGGCGAGCTTTGTTGGGCCAAATGGCCTGTTCTCATCTAGAGTGTTCTAAGTGTTCAAATAGTATCAGGGTGACTGTCCACCAGCTGAAGGTCAGTTGAAGTTGCCTGATGCAGCAGGACAATGGCAGGGAACATCGAAGTAAATCAACTGCAGAACTGCTTTTTAAAAAAAAAAAAGACATTTCCTCTTTGGAGTGAAACTTAAAAAAAAAAAAGTCATTTCCTCTTTGGAGTGAAACTGTCCGGGCCTGGACCTTAACCCAGAGTTGATGCTATGGAATGAGCTCAAGACCGCTATTTACAGCAGACATCCTAAGAACATGCTTTTCTTCCTCTTTTCCCAATTCTGTGTTTGGTCAACCTTCTCCATACAGCTCGGTGCAAAGAATATGGCTGAGTTCAAACAGTTCTGAAATGAACAATGGTCCAAAATTCATCCTGAATGTCATGCAGGTCTGATCCGTAGCTGCTGGAAGAGTTTGTTAGAGGTTATGGCTGCCAAACGAGGTTTAACCAGTTATTAAATCATAGGGTTCACTTGCTTTTTTCCACAGCACACTGTGTTCAATAAGGACATGAAAGATTGTAATTGAGTGTGTGTTATTAGCATAAGCATGTCGCGTGTCACACACGTGTACATGGGAGGCAGCTAAAGGACCTGAATGAGGGTAACTCCATGCCTTTCTCTCTTTCACACTGCAGACCAATTACAGGAAATTCCACCTGGTCAGGATGATGTCACTTTGCGGCTCCGCGGTTAATGCCATCACTTCTGTTTCCGGCTCTGATGACACCACTTCCTATCCTCTGCTTTAAAAGCACCATCTACGCCTCAACAAGATAGTTCTGTTTTGGACTCAAATCTGTACACAAAGGCACTTTTTACTCAACTCTTCTGCAGCCAGGAATAATTATACAGGTGGCTGCCCCAAACCGTTTTGCGTCTCATTTGTCTCATCTTTGGCTCGTATTAGTCTACACTTGTGAATCAGATGAGGGTCCGATCACATCTTATGAGCAGCTAATGCAGAAAACCTGGTCATTCCAAAGGGTTCACACTTGTTATTTTTCTACTGTATGTCGTTCAACCTTTATGACTTGGAGTTAAGAAGCTGACAACGGTTTAAGTTGGACATTTTGAAAATGAGTTGGGGATTAAAAAAAAATTATCATCATTAGAGAAAAAAAAACCCACGGCATTGAACAACTTCAAATGTGAAGCAGCAACACTTCAGACAAAGAGAAAATGGCTACTTCCTCTCAGCTGAGTGCCGAAAATCATTCCTCAGCACTTTCTTGGCACACCGAGTGCTCTACTGGAAATGAACTGCGGCTGTAACTAATTGAAATCAACAAGAAGAAGGAGGATTTGAAATAAAAATAAACAATTAATTAATTCTGCAATAAAGACAAGACGCTCAGTTCTGCTCAGCAGATGTTCCATTTAGAGGGTCACGCAGAAGGTGAAACTCACCCCAACTCATATAAGCTAAGGAAGAAAAAGAAAAAAGAAACACAAGATGGTGTGTCACTAGGAAAGGACTTTAAGTAAAGAAAGAACAGGATCTAAAAGGGTCTAACGCACACAAGGGGGCTACTACTGCACGCTCTAGTCGTCCTCCTCTCCTGTGGCGTATCCCCAGAAGATTCCTACACCTGTATGTGGCAAGCCAAGCAACCGCAATGCTAATGACGAACTCTTCTTCTTTACTAGAACTGCATCAAAGGGAACAGACAAAGTGAAAGAACGACAGTGTGAATGCTGGAATTAGAGAGGGCCCTTACAGAGCTAAAGCAAACAGCCTCAGAGAAGTCAAGAATATCACAATTAAAGGTTCATTCAATCTGAAATGAACACGCAGAGAGCAAAAAATCTTCATAAGAATAATTGAATTTTTTAAACTGGGTGCAAAAATCGTTTATTTCTCCAAAAAAAAAAAAGGCCTAAAATGCAGCGATTGGCTCATTTCCCAGTTCATTTCACTCCCTGTACAATTACAGAACAGCACCAGGGACTTGCCTCTTTATACGCGTCCTAATTATTTATTATCGTTCCTGTAATTGCATTCTAACAGATAAAGTGAAGCTTTCAGATCGGAGTTTGTTTCTGAAGGGAACAGCTGCAGCCAGCCTTTATTTCATGTGGAGACTTTCTCAATAAGCAGGTGCTGAATTGCAATCGACATGGCTGCCGGTTCAATCCCAGCCACCGCGTCTGGGTACAGTCCTAAACTAGTCAGTGTTGTCCAGCAAAATAAATGTTCACTATCTTCACTGCAAAACTGGTTGCTCTGGACAAAATGAATCCTTAATTATCCTTAGGCAGCAATCCTCCACCTTCATAAATGAAAAAAAAAACGAATAAACGTGTAAGACTTGCCAGGATCACACTGACTGACCTTGCTTGGAGAGCCAGTCCTTCTCTCATTGACATTGGCGTCGGCAAAAACTGAGCCTTAAGGACGGTGAGCAGAATGATACCCTGTTGAGCTCGACCAGTAGCATGAGCCAAATTAATGACACATGACAAAGCCTATTAAATAGATATACCGTACAACGATGAGCCAGAACATTAGGACCGCTCCCTCATGAAGCGACCGATTTTCTTTTTTTTTTTTGACAATGGCACATGTCAAAGTTAGGAAAATAGTCAGGTTAGTGGATATTAGGCACATGTTTCAACAAATGTTTCGAATGCAGAAGATATAAAGGCAGGCCTCCAGGGTCCTCACAATCCAATCCAATCGAGCATCTTTGGGATGTGTTGGAATAACAAGTCGATCCACTGTAGAGTTAGGAGATCTGCCACTAATGTCTTGGGGCCAGATCTCATATAGTGTGCGATTTTTGCAGGATTTTAAGCTCAGTTTGTACATGCAGATTGTTTTTTTTTTACTGAGTCAGTGTGAATTTTAGCTTCATCAGCCATTGTTTCACGTGCAGTATGAGAAGGGCTGTAAAGCCCAATTTCATTTTACTATTTTGGGGTGTCATACGATCAGAAGAATTTCTGTCATATCAGAAATTTCAGTCGGGTGTCTTGTAGCGTGAGCAGTCTCACAAGAAAATGAATAGAAAATGGAAGATGAATTGCTGACTTTATAAATATCCACAATTTAACAATAAAAAAAAACAACTAAAAACAAAAACAGTGAAATGTATACCGTTGTTGCGGTGGGCTGGCGCCCTGCCCGGGGTTTGTTTCCTGCCTTGCACCCTGTGTTGGCTGGGATTGGCTCCAGCAGAACCCTGTGACCCTGTAGTTAGGATGTGGCAGGTTGGATAATGGATGGATGGATGTATACTGTTGTTTTTCAGTTCCAGTATCCAGGGCTCGACTCTCACCTCTGCTCACAGTGCCTGCATAGGTTTGACTCCAACTACTCCAGTTTGTCTCCCATATCCCTGAGACATGCAGGTTAGAGGATAAGTTTGGTGTTTTTAATGTCAAGATTGTTTCTTCACAAACATGTTATATATCGCATTTGCTACGGAAAAGTTTAAAAAAATATATTTTAAACATATACTGGCACACTACCATGGAAGCAATGAGGCATGAAAGACGTCCAGTAAAAAAAACAGCCTAATAATTGATCAAATAAGTCCAATTTTTCCAAAACAGCAACACCGCTACTTTTGGTCCACATCTCCTGACCTGAGAAACTCTGATGTTAGCTTCTGCACTATATGACTCGAGAATCGGGGCATCACTAGTTGATTCCAATGGTAAGCTCTGATATTTTCTAGAGACTTCTCAGCTCTACCTTCATATACAAAGAATCCGTTCAAGTTCCAGCTCCCTTCATCTGCCCACCCCAGAAGTTCCCTGCACAAAGCCAAAAACCAGTCTTGGATGAGAGGCCAGTCCTTCATAAGACGCCCTCTTGCACACAATCACACAGACTCCCAAAAGGTCAATTTAAAGGTGCCAGTCAGACAAACTTTGGGATGTAAGAAAAAAAAGTAAGACGACAAAACCAAAAAACTAACAGATTCAAGTTTATCCTCCATTACATGAACAACAATTTCAATAATTTGTTTTCTGTTTATATTATACAATGAATTTCAGTCCACAATGTAGAGAAGAGACCCAATCCTAAATCTCCTCTAAGAATAGTGAAACCCAAGGTCACATGCAGTACTTCATCCATTCACTCATCCATTTTCTACCCTTAAGGTCTGCAGCCATACTTCACAACAGGTCATCCACCTAAAGCTAAGCATGCTCAGGCCAAGCCAGTGCTTGATTGGGAGACCAGCCAGGAAAATTTAGATTGCAGCTGGAAGAGGTGCTTGTGAGGTCAGCAGGGGTTGTTTACCCTGTGGTCTGTGTGTGGATGCCCCAGTGCAGTGATGCAAAAATGGCACCGTTCTTCAGATGAGATGCAAGACAGAGTCCTGCCTCTCTGTGATCATTAACGTTCCTTGGGCACCTTTCATAAAGAGGAGGGTGTTTCCCAAAGACCAGGCTAAATTGACCCTTCATGGCCTGGTCATTCTGGCATCCTAAGCATCTCCAGTCTCTAATCAGCCACCTATCTCACTCACCCCTTCACCATCTAATGTGTGGTGTGTATACTGATGCAAAATGGCTGCTGTCACATCATCCACATGGATGCTGCACATTGGTGGTGGTTGAAATGGCTCCTCACTGTCGGTATAAAGTGCTTTAAGTAGTGTGAAAAGTGCTATATGAATGTCAAGAATTATCCTTCTATATAAAAGCGGTCGGGATTGTCCTTCCGTCTCATGAGTGCTACGCAGGCGCGGAGTTTCACACACGCCCCGTCCATTTTGCAATGCATGATGGGATTTGTAGTTTCGTTTTTCCAGGTAAAAGATGATTTTCTACTCCAGACTGTGTGATATCATCTTCTTCTTTCTTACTATATAAAAGCGGTCGGGATTGTCCTTCCGTCCCGTGAGTGGAAAGCGTAGCGGTATTCCGCTTATCACAGACTTACTACTTTCAGCTTGCGGTACGAAGCAACACGATGTGAGCAGAGTTCTGGTGCTCCCATTATTCCCTTGCTTTTGTGCGCGATGCACTGGAAAAATAGACAAAATTATGTCTCTGGAAATAATTAATGTTGATGGAGTACAAATGCCTCACAGCGTAGTAAATATCAGGGGTGTTCAAAAGGGCGACCTCAATATAGAAAAAAAGTTTCAATTTCATCACAAAAATAACAGAAACTACGAGTATTAAAGTAATACCGCTCAAATGCAATATAACCAAATTAATGAGTTTGTATAAAATACCAAATTGATCTACATATTGAATTGCCTTAAGAAGTGGTCAACTTAAAAGTCGGTCGCCTTAAAAGGCGGGTCAGCCTAGTTAGTATTAAATTATAACATATGTAAATATGGAACAAAGAATGGTGGATGTCTCAATGTAAAGCAATTTGAGTGTCTTGAAAAGCACTATATAAATGAAATGTCCACTAAAGAGTTCAGAGAACTAAATGCAAGAAACTTTGGATACGATTCCAAATCATGAGGCACAGTCACAAACATTCACATGGGGGCAATTTAGAGTCACCAGACACACTCAAAAGGGGTACAAATCCTTGCATGTCTGTTATAGCGAGTGTCCATACAGATCAATGCTAATGGCGAGCCAACAGGGAATGCAAAAAGGCTGAGATTTCACCGAGGACCACCCACTGATAAAGACCCATCAACCCCCCCGCCATCCCAAAGTAAATGTTATCAAGGACCACCAGGCAGTGATTAAGCTGCTAAATATTTGAAATGATAATCATAAATGTCTGAAAGCAGTCACATACATGCATCACAAAACTCAGTATTAAAGCTCCTGGTAACTTACCAGGCGCCCTTTGCTCGTCAGCTGACTGAAAAGGCTGTATCTTGATTTGATTTGATATTGAACCTGAATGTATGTGAAGCAGCACTGACTGAATTCATGATTCACAAAATGAATATTATTCTAATAATAAGAATAATGAAAACAAAAGGCTGCGTCTTCTCTGAAAGTTGAATTTCTCATTTACTCACATCCACCAAGTGCCAAAGGCAGCTTTGAGAAGCAAATGGCAGTCAGTTTCACAGATCATTGCAGCCTAATGCCTAGCAACGGGGAAAATGGGCTGCAGGAGGAAGAGAAATGCCGTGGTTACACAGCGAGGGAAGAAAGGAAGCAGAAATTCACAAATAAAACCTCTGCATTTACTTGCCATATCACTCCTGTGCCTTTTACATTCACTTTTATTTATTTTTTTATTTAGTTAAACTTGGTGTGTATATTCAGCCCTGAGAAAAAGAAGAGGGAATTTCAGCATATTTTTGCAACATTACGCTTATTTATTTAACATACTCTTTATCTTAAACAGCTTAAGGCCATTTGTCACATTACAGGAGTTTTCCATTGATTTTGAAACTACGTCCACAGCACTACGTTTTCATTTAAAAACAGAATTTTTAAATAAAAATGATCTCCGTCCACGCTATCTTTCCCTAACCCCTCACTAAAATGACCGAAAACGCATATGACATAGCTGTTCGCCTACACAGGACATGTGCACAGGAAGACAAAGTGTTCTCCATGCTAGACATTACTTCCTAGCTTGCGTTTACAGAGGATCGATGGGGAATATTTGTTCTTCTTCTTCTATGTCTTATTTTTCTTTTGTTTACTGCCATTTAGGGTCGCCACAGCGGATCATCCATCTCCATCTATCCCTGTCTTTTATATCATTTCCTGCCATTCCAACTGCTGTCATGTTCTCCTTCACCACAATCATAAACCTCTTCTTTGGCCTTCCTCTTTCCCTCTTGCCTGGTGGTTCCATCCTCAACAGTGTTTTCCCCCGATGGTCCCCTCATCTCTCCTCTGCTTAGCCCACACACTCTCAATCCAGCCTCACTTGGTCACCAAACTGTCATACCTGTGTTGCCCTTCTTATATGCCCCTGTGGTATTAAATTTTGCATACAAGTTGATACCTTTTTTATATGTCTTTATTTGTAACTTAGACAAAGCAAAGTAATATTAGTGTTACAATAGTGAGAAGCATTCATGTTTACCCCCTAGGACTAAGTCAGAATAGTGAATTTTTCGACAGGGTTGGAGGACGTGCCTCAAACCAGTTTGGCCAATGTTTCTCTGCAGGACTCTCTCAGTCAAGCCCCCACAGGAAAGCCAGACTGCTTAGCTGGGAGGCTTCACCTTAGCAAATGGTATTCTCTGCCCCACTTGTCTGAAGTATGGCTGTTTGGAACTGGCTTATATCAGAAGTCTTTAAGTACCATGACTCCCTATTGGCTGTAGGGGTTGGACAGAAAATCTATAAATTTGCTTGCTTTACCACCCCCTCTCTCTTACCAACTGAGGACAACACAATGAAGAGCACAGCTCAGCAGCCATATTGAGACAGGCATACAGCCCGTTCTGAAGAAAGCTGACCAAAAACAATGCTTTGACTAGAGACATTTTAAGTAACTAACAAGTCTGTGTGCCGCCTGAACCTACATATCAGCATTTATCAGGTTGTATGGCTGCCAATATTCAAATATACTTGGCTTATTGTTATTAATGAATATTATCAATAATACATTATTTAAAGTGTCACTTAACTCCTGCTTGTCTTTTACTACACCTAATTGCCTGAGGTTATAGATGTAGAAGGGAAGGTGGGTAGAAGTTATATGGTACAATACTTTATAAACTGTGGTAAGACTGTGAGATTTGAGGCATTCTGACAAAGGCTACATATTAATAATACAAAAGGGGAAAGTCGAATAATAGAGAACTCTACAAAGACAAAACATAGACTCATTTCTAATTCTGTGTACCCTTGTCAATCCAAGTGAAAATCGTAGCATCTTCCAACTCCACCTCTGTCTTTTCATCAGTGCCACTGTCTCCAAACCAAACAGCATAGCTGCTCTCACTACTGTTTATACTGTTTTTCCTTTCACTCTTGCAGGTACTCTTCTATCACAAATCACTCCTGACACTCTTCTCTACCCCACCTGCAATCACTTCTTCACCTCTCGGCTGCACTCTCCGTTGCTTTGTACTGTTGAACCCAAATATTTAAATTAGCCTACCTTGACAACTGCTCCTTGTAGCATCCCACCACCTGTCCTCTCACTCACTCACACACACACATCTACTCCATCCTACTCGTACTGACTCTCAATCCTCTCCTCTCCTCTTCAGTGTGTATCTCCACCTCTTTAGGTTCGTCTCAACCTGCTGTCTACCTGCTGTCTACTTTCACTAAAGATCACAATGTTATCTGCGAAAGTCACAGTCCATGAAGCCTTCTGTCTAACCTTATTTGCCAACCTGTCCATTATCAATGCCAACAGGAAGGGGATGTAGGGGGATATGAAAAAAAAAAGACTGTTTTGTTTGGATTGACGATGTGGCGGAATTGTTAAGACAAGCAAAGCAGCCATGAAAATTTAACGAATAGGATCCAGTCGGGAAGGACCATGAAATAAGCACCAATCCATCACAGCACAATTAGTTTTCAAAACTCTGTGTTTTCACACATCCACACTGCAACGCTGAGCCGAAGGGGTTAAAAATACCAGGGTAGTGTGCACAAAAGGGGAAAATGGAGTCTAATGTTAACCTTTTTAAAATGAAAAAGTAGAAATGTGGACATAGCTTCAGTCGCAGACTTTATTTGCACAGTCTTAGTGAGTCGAGGGAGGTTGTGGTGCACTGTCGTGACGGTCAGTCATGTAGTCTGACATATCCAGCAACTCAATCCAACCAACTTGTGACTCGCCCAGACAAAATCAAACCGGTCTGACTTTGTCTTAAGTCGTAGAAAACAAGCTCCATGTGCGTGAGCGCTGACAACCAATGAGTGCTCAGCCCAAAGTACAATACATATAATGTAGTGACGAGGAATAAGGAACAAAACATGGGTGGTTGTGGACCTCATGAACAGAACAGAGTTCCATCTGTCTGCTGGCTCGTTTTTTAAGTATCATGACAGAATGGGAAAAAAAAAGAATAAAGAGCAGAGATCGGTGCTGAACTCGATGTACCTGTAAAGCCTTCACACTGACAATGGCTCCATCAGGCAGCACGTTACTGACTGTCAGAAAAAGGGTGAGCTTACAATATTTAGTAAGTGTGAACCTGTGCTGAAGAGTTTCTATGCACTGATCTAATCTGACATACCCTGTGATGTCCGGTTGTGCAATTTGACATGCTAAGGCGTCATCAAGTTTGTCACCCCTTCTGTTTACAAGTCATGAAATGTGACATCAGTTTTACAAATCACAAGAGCATGAAGATGAGCAATGCCATCTCACAGCAGTGGGGCATTGGTAGAATGCCAGGCAGGGGTCCCTTTATAGGAATGTGGAGTTTCAGGTTCCTCCAGCAGCCCAGCCATTTACTGCCTGATCCAAGGCTAACAACACATTTACAAACAGCTTGTCAATCTGAACCTTAGCAATACAATCCTGTGGATCCTGTCAGAGACCACCACTTCCTATGGCCTGTAACAGAAAGAGATGGATGGGAGAATGGCAACTTGGAGAACAAGTTGCGTTGCGATGTGCATTAGAGTCTGTCATATCAGCAATTAATAATCTCTCGGGAGCACAGGGGTTAATCTCTGATTAAATTTATTAACATCAAAATACAGGCTCAGAAGAACAGAGAAATGCAAATCCCCAGGCTGTGTAAGCGTGTGCTTCTATCGCCTATGAGCAGGGAAAGCCAAATTCATAAGGATTTCTTTAAATCCATTTTGATTTAAAATGAAAGCAGTCAATTAGCCATAATTACAGAACTGCATCAGAGGCCGAAACCACGCTCTTTATGAATCCAGCCAAAGCTCCTGTAGTTTTGCCATCTCTCAGATCCAGAGGCGTACCTGGGGGTTTTCAGTGCCCGGGGACAACTGAAGATTTCGCGCCCCCTCCTGTTTGCCAAAATGCAATGGGGAAGGGAAAGAAAATTTTTAAAAATATATTTAAAATAATAATATTAAAAAAAAAAAAAAATCATATTTTTTTTAAAATAGTTTAAAAATTTTTCTTAAGCACCTTTATGTGTATATTTTCAAGGTTTCGCTAAATTTATAAAGATAGAACGAAGTAAAATAATTAAGACAACAATGGTAGTTCGTAAATATATATTTGCAACAACTTAGACAATGATACACTAATGCCTCATGTCAGTCGCGCGTCCTGTTTAATAACGTCAAAAATGTTTCCGGGTGGGAGTCAAGCATGTTAGAGTAGTGGAGGGGATAAATTATTGTCTGTTGGGTATATAGAACTAATATGTGCTTCAAAATCAGAATGAGATAAAAAAAAATAGGAAGAAGATATCCTCATACTGATGGAGTGATGGACTGTGTATGCAAATGTTGTTTATTTACTTTTTAGTGCATTTAAGAATGGAAAACATTTAATTCTAAAATTTCGTAACATCAATTTGGTGCCCCCAGGATGCTGCGCCCGGGGATAGATGTCCCCACTTGTCCCCATCCTAGCTACGCCACTGCCCAGATCTCTTTTAGACCTCGTGCATCAACTTGAATTCTTTCAGTCATTCATTTGTTCTTTATTGTTATACTCGTCTAGCAGAATTGGGCACAAGGCAGTATCTGACCCTGATCGCAGCCAACACCAGTCCAATACAGAGATGCCAATCACCCCAACCTGCACACCTCTGGGACATGGCGGTAGACAGATTGAATAATGGGAGAAAAGTGACATGGACAAACAAAACTATGTATAAACTCCTCACAGACAATTCTGGGACCATAGTTTGAACCCGCCGCTCCAGGCATAGAAGAAATTTCAAAGCCTGTAAACTGAGATTCTATAAATATCACTAAACATACAGCAGTTTTCTGTACTTTAAATAACACAATAAATGGAAAATGGAAAAAAAAACATTAATACTGCTATCTCACAGAGAAAGAAAATGATTTAAAAGTTGGCATAAACATTAAGACTCGAAAGACAATATAAAAACCATAAACCGTTTTTAAATTGTGAACTGCTCAAAGGATCCCATCATGTTTGGAATCGACTTCTCTGACCTCATATAATGTGCCATACGGGCCCCCATATTTATTAAATTGCCTTCCTTAAAGCAGCCTAAAACACACACACACCTCTCTAGGATACATCTTATACTTAGGATAATAAAAAAGAAAAGGTTTTACAAAATACTAAGCAATTGAAAAGGTATCACAAGTTACAGTTTATTGTCATTACACAGAATGACAAGGTTCTCATTTCCATGTCTCCGTGGGGGCCTAGTGGGGGCTGGGTGGTCTCATGGCCTTGGACCCCCTGCAGATTTTGTTTTTTCCACAGCCAACTGGATTTTTTTTTTGTTTTTTCTGTCCTTCCTGGCCATATGACCTTACTTTATTCTTTGTTAATTAGCATTGGCAAATTTCTATATTTTTTTCTTTTTTCCTTTCTTCATCTTGTACAGCACATCATTTGAATGAAAACTTGCTATAGAAATAAATGTTGGTGTTGTCTGCACGATTGCCTTTAAAAGTCTCGTAATTTGGCACACAGGTACTTCCACCTCACGTCAGGGTGTAGACCCATAACGTTCGGACTTAAACTTCTGAGGGGAAGCTTGGAGTCTGAGCGAGTGGAAAGAAATACTTCAGACAAAAACAACAAGCGATAAGCAGTATCACATGTGTCGTGATGGTGAAATCTGGGATCAGCTGCAACCCAATACACTAAAAAAAGGTGTTACTCATGCACGTCCCTCATTACTTTTGTCATGGACCCAAGCCACCACTGGTGGAGCCATATTGTTATTGAGGAATTTATTTTGTTTGGGTTTCTTTACACTGGAAAGCACAATTGTAGTGGAGAGGAAACAATTGGTAGTATCTAGCATGAATAGGTGAGGAACTACATAAGCAGGGACAGAGCAGGAGACTGTGTTCCTTTAATGTGGGAAGTGACATCCCTCACATCTTCTGTAACTCTGATGGTCACTTGCTACGCTGTGGTGTGCTTTTGCTGGTAACCAAATCAACAAGTTAATTAAAAGGGCATGCTCAGTTATTGGACCCACTCTAGACCCCCTGGAGGTCATAGCGAAGGAGAGAATTAAAACAAAATTGAGTGCCACTAATGTCCTCTCTCTGACACACCAACACTTAGGACTTTCAGCCAACAAATCATTCAGCAGAAGAGACGTAAGAAATGTGGCGAGGGTTCTTTATACAGACAGCAGTACGTCTGCATAATGCCTCATTGGGACTGGGACAACCAAGTCAGAACCTTTCTTTCTTTTAAATTTTCTTGCTTTAGGGTAATTGGTGTGTGTTTAGATGAAAGTGTATGTGCATATTTATTGACTTACTTACCTATTTATGCATTTCTTTTTTTAAATAGCTTCTGTTAAAAGCCACATTTCCCTTCTGGGACAAAAAAAGTTCTATCTATCAATGATGCATATTTTATAGATTGTCTTTATGTTCTTTTGTTTTAATTTTTAATCCAGTCTATTCATCAGACATCATTTCTGAATGCAGGCAGCCCTAGCTGAAACAGTAAAGCAGAAATTTACTAGCCATGCCAACTAGCCTGGGGGAATACAGGTGGCTAGGACATAAACAAACTGGAAATGGACTAAGCTAGAGTGGGTTTGGGGCGGTGATTCAAGATGTGTCTCTGAAACTACAGAGCGACCATAAGAGGACACTGAAGGCTTCAGTCCACCTCTCTTGAATTTTCCATCCATGGAGGAGAAGACCACCATCTGTCTTGATGTTCATATTCAAACAGGCCATACTACCTGTTTCTGGCGCTCTAGTCAAAGGCCATGCTAGACCAGGCCGGACCTGAGATTTATTAAAATAGAACAGCTGGTACCTTACTATTCAATGGCATTGTTTTAATGAACACCCACTGTACTCTTCTGTATTGGGCATATTATATTTAATACTATGAATAAATAAATACATGTGTAACTTTTTTTCCTGCCGGTTCTGGTATTCTGTCTAGTTGCCAGGGGTCATAGAATGTAAAGGAAAGGGAGATATAATGATCTACTGTAGCAGTCTGTGGTATAGCGGGTCTTCAGCTAAGAAAAAGTGGTCATTTTAAACAAATGAATAACTGTGTACGCTCGTGCTGGATTGGTAGCCTTTCCATCACTGATATCAGTTTTGTTGGCCGCCCTTCTAGACCTGCCCTTCTTTCCTGGAACCCATATGACTGTAAGTTTGGCCATTTTTAAATTAGTTCTGTTTTGAGCTCTTGTTTGAAAAGATGCATCCGCAACTTGTTGTGTCTATTTCATACTTACAACTTTTGAAATTACACGGGATCACCAGGGTGGTGCCCCAACTCTTTGTCATTGTTCTGTCTCCTCTTTATAAGAGACTGATAGATCGATAGACAGAACTTTATTTGTTCCCAGGGGAAAATCTGGCTTTTCACAGAAGCTCAACAAATAAATAACATAAATATTATGGTATTATAACACAACAAACAGCAGTCCATGTCTTAAATAACTACAAGGAAAAGAAAACTAAAAAGAAACAAAGCTTTTTTTTAAAATGGCACAAGATAAAAAGAGCAGTTACAGCCACGGTGAGGCATCATAAAGACTGGCCCTTAATGCAGGGGTTCATCTTGCTAGGTAAACTACAGCACCGGTGACCCTGAGTTAGATTTAGTACATCTTATAATGAACAAAAGTGACTGCGTAGTGACCAGGTGAAAGTGTTCTAGAGCAGTCCACAGTGAGTGAACTTGTATATACTGTAAGATATGGCCGGCTATGTACCCCGGCCAATACCTCCAGGCCGCCAGATGGAGCCCTCCTTGCAGCGTAGAGGTGCCCTACTGGATACCATGGGGCCGCCAGGAGTCGCCGCAGGGAGGCCCAGGGACTATTTTCCCTACACTCCGGAAGTACGTCCCACTCACATGGACAGAAGAAATGACGTGCTTCGGGATGAAGAAAAGAGAAGTTTTACCTGACCCAGAAGTGATAGAAAGTCACATGGACTGAGGGACAAACACTTCCGGGTCAAGGAGTATAAAGGACTATGGGAAATCCCAGACGGACGAGCTGAGTTGGGAGGCAGGGTGGCTAAGCGTCTGGGAGTGGAGGATTGTGATTAATTATTGTATTGTTTATTGAAGAATAGTGGAGTGGTGGTGCTTTGTGCACATTATTATTATAATAAATATCATTATTGGACTTTTACCTGGTGTCTGACGTATAGTCTGAGGGTACAAGGGTGCGAGCAAACCCTAATCTATTACAATACGAAAACTGTCATTGTGGCCACATTTCCTGACATACTGCAGAATACAAAAAAAAAACACTCAGAGTGCTGCATAAGCAAAGGGAGAGTACGATAAAAACGGGCACAAATTAGCTCAACACAGCCAGGCTACAGTTTGAATACATTACTCCACAAAGAAATAAAGGACAGAAATGAAAGGCAGTTAATTACAATGTTATCAAATGATGCCAGAAAATTCTCCACATTTTTGTATTGAAAGCATTAACTGCACAGAATTATTGAGCTGTACAGTATGTTCCATTATATTTATTTGATTATCCAAATCTAGTAGGTCCAAAACAAGATCACAGAGGACCATGGCCAATCCCTGTAGGATATTCTTTCCTTATGTTTAAGTACTAGGCTGACCCGCCTTTTAAGGCGACCGACTTTTAAGTTGACCACTTCTTAAGGCAATTTAATATGTAGATCAATTTGATATTTTATACAAACTCATTAATTTGGTTATATTGCATTTGAGCGGAATTACTTTAATACTCGTAGTTTCTGTTATTTTGTGATGAAATGTAAACTTTTTTTCTATATTGAGGTCGCCCTTTTGAACCCCCCTGATATTTACTACGCGGTGAGGCATTTGTACTCCATCAACATTAATTATTTCCAGAGACAAAATTTTGTCTATTTTTCCAGCGCATCGCACACAAAAGCAAGGGAATGATGGGAGCACCAGAACTCTGCTCACATCATGTCGCTTCGTACCGCAAGCTGCAAGTAGTAAGTCTGTGATAAGCGGAATACCGCTACGCTTTCCACTCACGGGACGGAAAGACAATCCCGACTGCTTTTATATAGTAAGAAAGAAGAAGAAGATATCGCACAGTCTGGAGTAGAAAATCACCTTTTACCTGGAAAAACGAAACTACAAATCCCATCGTGCATTGCAAAATGGACGGGGCGTGTGTGAAACTCTGCGCCTGCATAGCACTCATGGGACGGAAGGACAATCCCAAACGCTTTTATATAGAAGGATAACTAGCCATAGTACTTGTCAAAGACAGGTAACAGAATCATTAAAAAAATATTTGCCATCTCCTGCCCTATGTGTACCTTCAGCATCTTTCCTCAGTATTTGCATGCGTGTGAAGGTCTCTTCAGTAGCACTCCGTCTCTCAAGCACATTCCCGTAACGCCTGCTTCTCAGACTCTCTCATTATTTTCAAGGTGCCTTTCTTGCCTCCTGTCCGGTTATATATGGATGAAAAAGACTCTCTCATCGTGCCATTACTACTCCTTGTGCATTTCACACTCGTATCTCACATGCCTTTCCTTCTCCTTGTGCATTTCACATTTGTACTTCTTCTATCGTCAAATCACCAAAGCCAAAGTGACCAATCACATTGCTCAGAGGCACTGGACACACAGACACATTAAAACACAGAAAATAATAAAATAACAATAACATAATAAAACAGTGTTTTATTATATAGCAGATGCTGCACTTTCAAGAATACACTGCCTATCTGGAAAACAGCATCGCGGTAAAAGTAGAAAGTCTGACAGCCTTTGAGATAATGTTGCATCTTGAGGCCTTTCTAAACTATTCCAGAGCAGTTGAAGCAGGTATGGCTTTGCTTTATATTCCTGCCAACTGTATTGAATTTCCCCTTGGGATTAATAAAGTATCTATCTATTTATTTCCTCTACTGTTGTTAATAACCTTGCTCAGTCTACCAACTAACAGAATTAAATTAAACAAATTGGATGGATGGAGAGTTAGATCACAAGACAGTCACCGATTTTAAATGTAGAAATGTTACAAATTTAAAAACAAAGGAAGTAATGGAAAGCTGAACTGCTGTCTGTAAAGACACTGCACAAGGACTGCCATTCAGTCCCTATTTGTGGAAAATCATTGATAATGGAAGTATTAGAGGATGCTACCAGTGTTATATGCCAGTGTGCAAAGAGATCTTGAATAGCAGCTCCTGGCAATCCCAATAGCAGTGATGGTGTACAACTCATTGTATGCTGGCAGCACAAGGGATACAAGAGTGTAGAGTAGAATAGAAACTATGAAAAAAATAATGTAGGCATTCTGGATGGTAATTACATTGAGGCAGCAAATCATTATTCTGATAAGTAAAGCCTATCTTAGAAATAGTATGTGCAATACAGGAGCAAACAAAGTCCAGTGCCCAGTGAAGGACACACCAGTGCTCAAGTTCACACTCGCACTCAGTCATACATGGCCAGCTTAGTGTTTTCAAATAACATAAATATTAAGTCCTGTTTAGCTTTGTGTTGCCCAGGTCGAGATTTTTCAGTATTCCAATGCCAATTTGTTGTTGATGAAACAACTTGAAACCTTAAAATGATTGGGCAAAGACATAAAGGTCTCTGAAAACAGAAGGACAAGTACTGGCTGCTGTGCTACCACAATGAATCTGCACACACAATATGAAGACAGTAACATCCCAATTGCAGTTTATCATGGTCCCACCCTTTCAAGCAGTTCACCACTAAGCTTAGCAGTATGCTAACACCAGTGATGGTAATGCTGAAGCAGACGTAAACTGCAGATTTGTTGGAGCAGCATCAGCATTCCAGACAATGCAAATTACTGTGCCAACAAAGGGAATCAAAGCTGAAATAAAATCCACCTTTACCACACCATTGTTGCATTAACGGCAAGACATCAGTGAAACACTGAAAATCTCATCCTGCATAGTGCAAAAGCTAAATAATCCCTAATGATGCTTCTGAAGAATCCTTCCTGCCCCTGATTACAAACAAAAAAAAGTAGGGTGAAATGACACCTTTTATTGGCTAACTAAAGACCTTGCCTGATGAAGGGGCCTTAACTGCCTCAAAAGCTTGCATTTGTAATCTTTTTACAAACCGGATTCCAAAAAAGTTGGGACACTATACAAATCGTGAATAAAAACTGAATGCAATGATGTGGAGGTGCCAACTTCTAATATTTTATTCAGAATAGAACATAAATCACGGAACAAAAGTTTAAACTGAGAAAATGTATCATTTTAAGGGAAAAATATGTTGATTCAGAATTTCATGGTGTCAACAAATCCCAAAGAAGTTGGGACAAGGCCATTTTCACCACTGTGTGGCATCTCCCCTTCTTCTTACAACACTCAACAGACGTCTGGGGACCGAGGAGACCAGTTTCTCAAGTTTAGAAATAGGAATGCTCTCCCATTCTTGTCTAATACAGGCCTCTAACTGTTCAATCGTCTTGGGCCTTCTTTGTCGCACCTTCCTCTTTATGATGCGCCAAATGTTCTCTATAGGTGAAAGATCTGGACTGCAGACTGGCCATTTCAGTACCGGATCCTTCTCCTACGCAGCCATGATGTTGTGATCGATGCAGAATGTGGTCTGGCATTATCTTGTTGAAAAATGCAGGGTCTTCCCTGAAAGAGATGACGTCTGGATGGGAGCATATGTTGTTCTAGAACCTGAATATATTTTTCTGCATTGATGGTGCCTTTCCAGACATGCAAGCTGCCCATGCCACACGCACTCATGCAACCCCATACCATCAGAGATGCAGGCTTCTGAACTGGCGTTGATAACAACTTGGGTTGTCCTTGTCCTCTTTGGTCCGGATGACATGGCGTCCCAGATTTCCCAAAAGAACTTTGAATCGTGACTCGTCTGACCACAGAACAGTCTTCCATTTTGCCACACTCCATTTTAAATGATCCCTGGCCCAGTGACAACGCCTGAGCTTGTGGATCTTGCTTAGAAATGGCTTCTTCTTTGCACTGTAGAGTTTCAGCTGGCAATAGCGGATAGCACGGTGGATTGTGTTCACTGACAATGGTTTCTGAAAGTACTCCTGAGCCCATTCTGTGATTTCCTTTACAGTAGCATTCCTGTTTGTGGTGCAGTGTCGTTTAAGGGCGCTGAGATCACGGGCATCCAGTATGGTTTTACGGCCTTGACCCTTACGCACAGAGATTGTTCCAGATTCTCTGAATCTTGGATGATGTTATGCACAGTTGATGATGATAGATGCAAAGTCTTTGCAATTTTTCACAGGGTAACACCTTTCTGATATTGCTCCACTATCTTTCGGCGCAACATTGTGGGAATTGGTGATCCTCTACCCATCTTGGCTTCTGAGAGACACTGCCACTCTGAGAAGCTCTTTTTATACCCAATCACGTTGCCAATTGACCTAATTAGTGTTTATTGGTCTTCCAGCTCTTCGTTATGCTCAAATTTACTTTTTCCAGCCTCTTATTGCTACTTGTCCCAACTTTTTTGGGATTTGTTGACACCGTGAAATTTTGAATCAACATATTTTTCCTTTAAAATGATACATTTACTCGGATTAAACGTTTGATCTGTCATCTACGTTCTATTACAAATAAAATATTGACATTTGCCATCTCCACATCATTGCATTCAGTTTTTATTCACAATTTGTATAGTGTCCCAACTTTTTTGGAATCCGGTTTGTAGTTAGCCAATAAAAGGTGTCATTTCACCCTACTTTCTCCTGTATCAATCTATGGCTAACATGGTACAACACTCTACTGTCCTGATTACAAATGGCAATACATTGAAGAGAATAAATATTTGACAACTGCAGGACATTTACACTAAGCACAGAATTCTCTTTGACTGGTAAAATCCAATGTATGTCAAGGCCATAAGCAGCCCAAAACTTGCATGACAGATGGGTGACGGAAACAAGACCCAAGTTGCCCTGGTTCAGCATATTGGATTCTCTGGATTTTCGTATACACATTGTTTTGTTTGAAAGATTCTAATTTTTGGATCTCGGAGTGGGAGTTTTTGCAACCTTTTTTTTTGCCTTTCAGGGAACTCTATTGTGCTCTTTTTCTCGTAATTACAAAATACATTCTTGACATTGAAAAGATTCTTCTTGTCCTTCTAAAAGATAACCGACACGACAACGTAGTGTCCACCACACACACACTTATTTACAGAACCACTACTATTTACATGTATTTACACAGTCCTTGGTTCCTTCGGCCACCTCCACTCCTGTCTCGTAAGCTCCGTCCTTCTTCCACCCGACTCCGGCTCCCTGATTGGAGTGAGGCGGCCCCTTTTATCCTCTCCCGGATGTGCTCCAGGTGTCTAATGACGGACTTCCGGCAGCACTCCCCAGTGTGGGAGAAATGCTGCCCTTGCACCCGGAAGCACTCCGGGCATAAACCATCCCTTGTCTGTCAGCACTTCCTGCTGTCCTGGAAGTGCGGTCCCCAAGGGATCAAGGACTGGGCGGGTACCCAGGGAAAAGAAGTGCTGCTCTCCCGGTTCATCCTTCCTCTAGGCATCCCGGCAGGGCAGGGTTCCTAGCCGTCTATCACACCCTTTAACACAAACAAGGGTTTTATGATTATCCCTTTTCTCATGGAGCTTTTCTTATATTTTGGTGACATTTATTGCTGAATTGCAAGTTAACCATTTTTGGCCCTGCCCCAGTTGAAGTAATAGTAGTAGTATTAGGGGCTTGGCTGAAGTTAGGTGAGCTGGACAGACCAAGTAGGATTTTGGCCTGTGGCCTGGCTTGTATTAGAAGGTCACACGCCCTTCTTATCTTGAAGGAAACTCCTAGTCATAACAGAAAGACTGACAGACAAAAAACAGACAGACAGAGAGATATAAAAGCCATGCTATGAGAGATGCATATGAAAATCAAATTATAGTAATCAGGCATGAAATATACAGCACAATAGATATAGTAGATATGAATGAAACCACACAAGAAAAATACTAAAGATACAATACACAGACATTAGAATAGTGATAGATAATCAGACAGACAGATATGCCTGTTGTCAAATATGCACAATCCAAAGGAAATATTATTTGCATAAAATGAACTGGCAAGGCTTCAAAAAATGACAAGATGCTGGCCCTTTAGTGATGGCCAAATGAATTTCGCTCAGTCCAGACTGCCACTTAAACGTGACATGTGATATTCACAGTGCATTAAATGGATATTGAAATGCTAAATGTTTTATTACCGTTGGGCTTAACATTAGGCACACAGTACTCCACCATTCGGTAGTGTTGGCTAACCTTTTCATACTGGACCTCCTGGGTGTCTCTGTGTAAAACTGGCAAAAGCATCTGCTGGACAAGTTGAAACATTTGCTAAAATAAATAACTAACACATTGGTCGCTATAAATGTTTATGATACAAACCACTAAGCAGATGTTATACCCAATGGAGGCATGACAGCTTTTAGCACCATGGAGCTTAAATTTTCAGGCTCTGCTTAGTAAGAAAAGACACCGTTACAGAAGATTTTTAACTGCGTTAAAAGTGGTTAGTCTGTGTAGCCAATTTAAAACAACCCAGTGGAACAGCATTTAATGTACATGCTGCAGGTCATAATGCCTGATTATACATTACCTAGTATTTTCTTTCTAAATTGCTTTTAATGTGACTTTTATATCAGTTACGACAGTAGGAGATCGCTGGACAGTGTTGCTTTATCTTAATATGCAATGTGATGACGTTTACATGGTATCATACATTCATGTCAAAAGATCACCTTCTGGGTTCACCTGAGGTAAAAGATTCCACCCCAGGGCAAGAGGGGGTGCTGTCACTAACAGTGTCATCTCTTCTTTCACCTGTGGTGGCAAGAAAACGCCCTGTGAGGTCAACTGACTCCTCCCCATCCTGTTGGATTCCTACAAAAACCGACTCAATCATTCTGGACCTGAACAGCCAGAGGATGGAGCTCCCATTCAAACCTACTACTGAGCTGTTAGAACCCGAAAGATAAGAAGGCTGCCTTTTATTGCTGTTGTATATGCTATCTATGTGCCATTGACCACCTGTTTTCTTTACTAATTCTTTTACGAGTAAACAGCATGACTCGGATGGCACCCCAACACTTCTCACGTGCAATGGAAAAAAAAATATTAACTGCCAATTTTTTCAGAATTGAGTTTTTTTAGGTTTTTTGGAGTTACTAAGTCTTTCCTGATGTTATAAGGTAGTGGTGATGGCCAAATATGTCTTCATTCCAGTCACAGGATGATGGAAGAAGCTTGTATGTTAACAATATGTTACATACTGCAGGACAAAAACCTAGCAACTCCATTGACCAAGACATACTAGGTTTTCCCATAGTACCAAACCTACATGGCCCTGTGTGATAAAGTAATTGCCCCCTGAACCTAATAACTGGTTGGGCCACCCTTAGCAGCAATAACTGCAATCAAGCGTTTGCAATAACTTGCAATGAGTCTTTTACAGCTCTGGAGGAATTTTGGTCCACTCATCTTTGCAGAATTGTTGTAATTCAGCTTTATTTGAGGGTTTTCTAGCATGAACCGCCTTTTTAAGGTCATGCCATAGCATCTCAATTGGATTCAGGTCAGGACTTTGACTAGGCCACTCCAAAGTCTTCATTTTGTTTTTCTTCAGCCATTCAGAGGTGGATTTGCTGGTGTGTTTTGGGTCATTGTCCTGTTGCAGGACCCAAGATCGCTTCAGCTTGAGTTGACGAACAGATGGCCAGACATTCTCCTTCAGGATTTTTTGGTAGACAGTAGAATTCATGGTTCCATCTATCACAGCAAGCCTTCCAGGTCCTGAAGCAGCAAAACAACCCCAGACCATCACACTACCACCACCATATTTTACTGTTGGTATGATATTCTTTTTCTGAAATGCTGTGTTCCTTTTACGCCAGATGTAACGGGACATTTTCCTTCCAAAAAGTTCAACTTTTTCAGTCCACAAGGTATTTTCCCAAAAGTCTTGGCAATCATTGAGATGTTTCTTAGCAAAATTGAGATGAGCCCTAATGTTCTTTTTGCTTAACAGTGGTTTGCGTCTTGGAAATCTGCCATGCAGGCCGTTTTTGCACAGTCTCTTTCTTATGGTGGAGTCGTGAACACTGACCTTAATTGAGGCAAGTGAGGCCTGCAGTTCTTTAGACGTTGTCCTGGGGTCTTTTGTGACCTCTCCGATGAGTCGTCTCTGCGCTCTTGGGGTAATTTTGGTCGGCCGGCCACTCCTGGGAAGGTTCACCACTGTTCCATGTTTTTGCCATTTGTGGATAACGGCTCTCACTGTGGTTCGCTGGAGTCCCAAAGCTTTAGAAATGGCTTTATAACCTTTACCAGACTGATAGATCTCAATTACTTCTGTTCTCATTTGTTCCTGAATTTCTTTGGATCTTGGCATGATGTCTAGCTTTTGAGGTGCTTTTGGTCTACTTCTCTGTGTCAGGCAGCTCCAATTTAAGTGATTTCTTGATTGAAACAGGTGTGGCAGTAATCAGGCCTGGGGGTGGCTACGGAAATTGAACTCAGGTGTGATACACCACAGTTAGGTTATTTGTTAACAAGGGGGCAATTACTTTTTCACACAGGGCCATGCAGGTTTGGATTTTTTTTTCTCCATAAATAATAAAAACCATCATTTAAAAACTGCATTTTGTGTTTACTTGTGTTATATTTGACTAATGGTTAAATGTGTTTGATGATCAGAAACATTTTGTGTGACAAACATGCAAAAGAACAAGAAATCTGGAAGGGGGCAAATAGTTTTTCACACCACTGTATGTATATATTTTGTTTGTGGTTATTGTTCCATCTGCATCTTTAGTTGTTTGAGGTACAGTAGTGCCTCACAGCTCGGGTAACATTTTTGGCCACAGTAATTCTTCCAGTGTAGTTGCCAGACATGGGCGGCACGGTGGCGCAGTGGTAGCGCTGCTGCCTCGCAGTTAGGAGACCCGGGTTCGCTTCCCGGGTCCTCCCTGCGTGGAGTTTGCATGTTCTCCCGTGTCTGCGTGGGTTTCCTCCGGGCGCTCCGGTTTCCTCCCACAATCCAAAGACATGTCGGTTAGGTGGATTGGCGATTCTACATTGGCCATAGTGTGTGCTTGGTGTGTGGGTGTGTTTGTGTGTGTCCTGCGGTGGGTTGGCACCCTGCCCAGGATTGGTTCCTGCCTTGTGCCCTGTGTTGGCTGGGATTGGCTCCAGCAGACCCCCGTGACCCTATTCGGATTCAGCGGGTTAGAAAATGGATGGATGGATAGTTGCCAGACATTTTCCTAGCCCTCAGAGACACTGAAAGACCTTTGAACTAATACAACCCACTCCAAACTAATTCAGCTTCTCCTTCTCCTTTGACTCCATTGCATTTCCTCCTGAAACCTTCTGTGATTTTGCTGAACTCATGGCAAAGTAAATGCCACAGGGTTTGCTTACCTCTATTAACGGACTTTTCTGCACTTTATGGATGTTTTAGTTTTTACCATGTCTATTAATGGTGGTTTCTCACATTAATAAAGTGTTCCAGATTGGCTTTGATATCTCTCTGTCTTCACAATAAAGTTTTCAATATGACCTCAATTGATGTTGCGCAGCTCATGTGTTCAATATGAACTTGCATTACACACCCTCACTGCACGCAGGTGGATTTACCAAAAAAAATATATTATTGGTGAACAGATCTTAATAACAGTAGAAAAAGGTTAACTGTGATCTGTCTTCTTTTCTTCCTTTGCATTAACAAAATCTCTAATTTCAATAAGAATAGTATATTTTAATACCTATTATGTACTACATAAACAATTCCCAACACTGAATGCTTCCAAAAAGATCAAAGTAAACAAAACTAAATATTTATTATCCAACAAAGTATGACCAAAACACAAAAGTGAAAAACAGATAGATGGTAAATGGCCTGTATTTGATATAGCGCCTACTAGAGTTCAAGAACCCCCTAGGCGCTTTACAGTACATTCACCCATTCATACGCTGGTGATGATAAGCTACTATGTAGCCACAGCTGCCCTGGGGCACACTGACAGAGGCGAGGCTGACGAACACTGGCGCCACCAATCCTTCCGACCACCACCAGCAGGCAAGGTAGGTTAAGTGTCTTGCCCAAGGACACAACAGCTGCATTCTCATGCCGGGAGCCAGGATCGAACCTGCGACCCTCCAATTGCTGGACAACCCGCTCTACCGACTGAGCTACTGCTATCTACTACTGCTAGATAGATAGATAGATAGATAGATAGATAGATAGATAGATAGATAGATAGATAGATAGATAGATAGATAGATAGATAGATAGATAGATAGATAGATAGATAGATAGATAGATAGATAGATAGATAGATAGATAGATAGACAGGCAGACAGACAGACAGACAGGCAGACAGACCTAATAGGAATCAAATCCTGCTGTCTCCCAAGTCCCTGTGTGCCACTTACGGTGGCCTAACCTTCCACAAGCACTCCAGTCTTCTTAGATTTCTAGTTTCTCTTCTCCCGTCCCCCATTTCTTTTTCCTCTCCTTTCTTTTTCAGACGCCACACAGCAAAGTGCTACTGACCTGGAAGACTGACTTCAGGCATCTTTCTGACATTACTTCTGACCCTTTTCCTCAGTGAATGCCAGTCTAGTCTAGAGATCCCTTTAGTGCTCCCTGATGTCCCTGCACTTTGGAGGCTTCTATTGAGTTTAAAAGTACAGTACATGCCTTCATATTGGGTGGGGGTTGATTTGTTTCGAACCTAGCTTTGTAAAACTTGACTTATTTGTACTGCATTTTACTTGATTTTATTAAAATCAATAAAATCCAAAAGGACAAGCCTCCAAAGCAGCACCCACAGTGCAATGGTCTTTCAGATGGCAACCAAGCTTTTAGATTGTTTTCAATGGGCAACTTTAATAGCATACAAATAATTGACATACTTTCAAAATGTTTTTGATTCAGTGCCATACCAAAGATTATTTTTGAAACTAGAAGCTTCAGGTGTTACAGGCAACCTAAAAAACTGGATCTCAACTTGATTAATGAGCAGGCGTCAAAGAGTATAGACAAAAGCCAAGGGCTGAGGTCATCAGTGCAGTCCACGGGGGTCTGTCATCAGACAATTACATTTTCTAATTTATATTAATGACATTGATTTCGTATATAGTAGTTAGTAAACCTGTGAAAGTCGCAGATGACACTAAAACTGGTGGAATGGATGACACTGAGGAGGCAGCACAAGCAACTCAAGAAGACTTGGATAAGCTTCAGAATTGGGAGAAATTTTGGAAAATGCAATTTAACAGAGTTTAATGAGCTTCCTAGCAGGACCACACACCCTCTTATCAGTTTAAGTTTTGACAAACTTTGGTCTTACCTATTTCATTAACCCAGCCACAGAGGAGGCACAAACCAGTGTGTTTCTTTGTGCCGGTCCCAATCCCAGATAAATGGGGAGGGTTACATCAGGAAGGGGATCCGGTGTAAAATTTTGCCAAATCAATATGCAGACAATTGATCCACTGTGGCAACCCCTAATGGGAGGAGCCGATAGAAGAAGAAGAAGAGGTCTTGCCTCTTTCACTGCTTATTTTCTCTTAGAAGAGGATCAAACAGCTCTGTCAACTGCTCTCACATCCCATCTTTTACACCTGGTGCCTGTATCTTTTGTCCATCTGGGCACCCAGCACACACACAGATACACACATACAGGGAACTCACTAGCCGGAGCTTTTGTATGCCACCTTTCTATGTCAGTAAACATCATTTCAAATCATTTCCTTTCTACAATCTGCTTTATTTATACAAAACAAAAACTCTAAGAGAGTCACAGCCCTAGAGACCTAAGCCAACTAGCCACTCACCCCCGTCCTGGCCACCGTCACCAACAAAGTTTCTGTTTCCGCTAAAATGGAAGAGAAGCTGCTGGAAGATGAATGACCTCACTTTCTGTATAACTGCCACAAGTCCCACCTCTTCCGTTCACCTGGAAGTTGCCATTCTTTCTTAGACCTGCTCTGGGAGAGAAGGGAGCTCCAGCTCTAAAGTACTGCATTTTACAGTCAGCAGCTCTCAAGAGCAGCTATAACGACGGTAAACATCATATTTCTTTCCTTTTTTTAATTTTTGAATGAGGACATTTAAAGGGGTGTCTGGATGGAGCCCCAATTATTACCCTTTTGTGCTTTGTGTCTTTAAAATATAGAAAATTTGGGATTTTCTCTGAGCACCCTGTTGAATAGCAACAATGCGAATAAACATTTGAAAAAAGAAAACAAAGAACAGAAGAGATCTGAGCAACAGCTCTGGTTTCTGTGGGCTAATGTGGCTCAAACAGATGCAGGACTGAAAATGAATGCTGGTTCTGTTGTTTCATACTCTTGAGACCAAAAGAGGTGAAATTTCTGAGATATGCTGGAAGTGAGGTCACTTATCTTCACTGGGTTCAACATCTGCTCTGGGGTGAAAGAAAGAAGAGAGGTGTGAGGGACAACAACAATAGGCTTTAACCGGCTCTATTTTTTGACATCCCCCCCTGCATTGACTCCTGAAGAAGACAAGAAAAAAATCATCCTCAAAAAATTTACTTTATAGGAAGAAATTTTGGGAATGGCAATTCAGACAGACAACACCTTCCAGGTAAGCTGGGTGTGCAATATGTGTCATAAAACTGGGCTAAATACAACACATAAAACAGAACCAACTCTGACCAACCGACATCCCTGCCAGGATGGATCATGCTCTCTTGTTTGGCTAGAAGGCCATGTGAAAGGAAGGCCAGTGGTTAAGTGGCGACACTCGTCTTCCATGCCAGAACATGGACACAGAAAAATGCTACGGCAGCAGCTACATCAGGATTGGTGTCCTGGCAGCCACAGAGTGACACTCTGGTTAGATTTGGGTACCTGGAAGGTCAGGGCAGTTGGTGTCTGCCTGCTATGTGCACAGCACCCACCCCGTAAACTGGGTAGCTGCATCCTTTTATGGGCATCCACAGGGCAGCATGGGAGTTGTGGTCCTGTCAGATTCTGTGGGAGTGGTCAGATATTGATGACACAAGGATCGCTGGGGTCCTGCCTGACCTGTAAGTGGTTCCTAGTAGCAATAGATTGAGCATATATATATATATATATATATATATATATATATATATATATATATATATATATATATATATATATATATATATATATTGTGGGTACAGCCCGGACACAGAAAGGCAGACATGTTGGTTCACCACACACGTGTTTATTTACAATACTATATATTACAAATAAGTGCACTAACCCAGTGCCGCAGCACCAATCGCCCCTTACAGTCCTGGCCGCATAACAATGCCTTTACTCAGTCCTTCTGACCGCCTCCACTCCTCTCCTCCGAGCTCCGTCCTCTTCCACCCGACTCTTGCTCGTCTGCTAGAAGGAGGCGGCCCCTTTTATCATGGCCCGGATGAGCCCCAGGTGCTCTCCTTGACGTCACTTCCTGGTGTGGCGGAAGTGTCAGGAAAGCACCTGGAAGCACTCCGGGTCTTCTTGGAAGTATTTCCGGCAGCACTTCCTGGTGTGGCAGAAGTGCTGCCATCCAGGATTCCCTTACTGTCCGGGCGCCCCCTGGCGGTGGCCATGTCCTCTCGGGAACGTCCCAGGTCCCTCCTTGTGGCCGCCAGATAGGCCCGGGCAGCTGCCCTCTCGTGGTCGAGGAGTAATACTGTCCATGTCGGGGACTATCCAGGCGTCCCGGCCGGGCAGTGTCCCCAGACATCCGTGACAATATATATATATATATACTGTATATGTGTTTTTTTTTAATTTTCGACTATGTATTCCAATTTATAGAAATAATTTCATTATGGACATTCTAACTAGCACGGCATAAAGATTTTATTTCACATAATGCAGCTACCCCAGATGAGAAACCAGTATGCTCATATTCAATAAACACAATGATGTGTGAACATACTGTGCCTTGTACAATTGTTTATTATTGTTTGCAACCAAATGCAGTTAATCCAGTAAAATTCTTTTTAGTTCAATGGAAAAAGATGACTCACTTCAGTTTCGGAATGAGTCTCCACATTTGAAAAACCTGGCTATTCTGTGTTTACAAATTAATGAGCGTGAGCGTGTCAGTGCTTCCTTCATGAATTTTAATCATTTTAGAGTCAAAGTGAAAGAGAGGAAAATAAAGCGAGAGAAAGCAGCTGATAGCTGGGTTACTGTGCCAGCTGTCCTCTTGGGAGAGCTTCGAGAACACATGCTTAGCTCTTCAGTATTTGTTCCTTAATTTTTTCTTTTTTTACAAACATGGTTTTCCCAGCTGCAAAAGAAAAAATGTGTTGCATTTCTTGTGTCGCTGAAGACCTCCGGTCTAGCACATTTGTCTCATTTATATCTCAAGCTTAGAATTCGTCCCTAAGTGAATTCAAGTGATTGCAAGACAGGTACGCCAGGGTTCTTTGTTTATTTGATGAATTCAAAATCGCTGAACAAAACTTCCTTTTGAAACACATATGTGAATGAATCTGTAACTCAAGTTTTTAACTACAGCCTAACAAATTAAATGATGTCCATTTTGGGAAAATGGCAGTGAATTTGGTTATTTTTCTCTCTCTGTTAACCACTTCTCTTTATTTTCTTCTCATTTTAACATTGCTCCATCAGAAAGAAGGCTGCACCTGACCATATTAAGGTTCTTATACATGCCTACCAAATTTAAAAAGATGACAGGTGTAGAAAAGCAGCAGTTCAGCTTGACTAAGACAAACAACAAATGGAGGAAAGACTAAGAACAGAAGGTGGAGTGGCTGATCTGTCATTAGGTAAGTAGTATCTTCTCCAAAAGGGAATAAAGAAAACCATCATTATTTTTAGCGTTGGGTGAACTTTTGGGTGGACCTGCCATAGTGTTTTTGTTACATTTGAAAAGCAAAGTTTGAAAGAAATCTCTTTCTGCTTTCTCTTCATCTTTTCCCACTTCTATGTGGGGTTAATGTGCCTGATCAACCTTCTCCATACAGCTCAGTCCTGCACCTTCACACCAGTCAGTCCCTTTTCCTTCAAATCTTATTTTATCCATCCACCTCTGCACTGGCCTCCCTGGCTTGCTCTTCCCCTGCACTTCCACTCCCATCACTCTTTTGCCCACATATTCATTCTCTCCTCACCTCATGTCCATACCACCTCAGCCTAATTTCCAGTACTTTCTTAGACGTCTCTCCCACTTGTGTTGCACCTCTGATTGTCTCATTTCTTATTCTGTTCTTTTTTGTAACTCCACACATCCACCTCAACATTCTCATTTCTCTCACGTCCAACTTCTCCTGCTCTCCTTTACTGCCCATGTCTATGCTCCATACATCATTGCTGGTCTTGCATCTTAAAAACCTGACCTTTAACCTTCTCCTTAATTCTTCCATCACACGATACTCCTGATACCTCCTTTCAATTGTTCCACCCACACTGCACTCTATAGATTACCTTTGCATCTAATTTTCCACCACTGATCCCAGATACTTAAACGTCTCCACTTTTTCCAACGGCTCTCCCTGCAGTCTGAACCTTCTGAATCCTGATCATCATTAAACCTCACCTATTCTGTCTTCCTCCTAATTTATCTTCAGTCTTCTTATCTTCCAAAGACCTCCTCCATTTTTTCCAACTTCCACTCCATTTCTTCTTTTCTGGTGCTACACAATACACTGTCATCAGGAAAAAACCTGCACCAGGGGGCTTAGACTTTTATCCCACAACTCAACACATTCCATAACCAGACCAAAGAGGTAAGGACTTTGAGAAGATCCCTGGTGTAGAAATGCTCTACTGAGGACCTTGTCTGTTGCCGCAGCACTGCTTTTAACCAGAGTCCTCACTCCTTCATACATACAGTATCCTGGACAATCGTCTCACACACTTCTCTGGTCCTCCTCTCTGTTTCTCAGGCACCTCCAGACTTCTTGACGTGACCCTCTATCAGACATGTTACATTAGCACTCCAAAGGGCTACAGCATAACTGCACATACAGTGAATTGACAAAGCAAAAGAAACCAATGACTACGTGAGGAATATAAAATCTGTTGACGGTGATGGCCTCACAACGGGTGTGGTTGCGGTTAGGCCATTAACATCCCATCGTGCATTTATTTCAATGACACAAGAAAGAAGCCTTGAAACAAAAAACGTAATTTTTCGCCCATCAAACGTAAGATGGTGGGCTTTAGAAAGTTACTGTTTTGCTTTTTTTTATGTATGGGTGAATCAACTGTTAGTGCACATTCTGAATGTCGTGTCTGTGTGTGTCCATGGCAGATAGGAGTGCAAAAAAAAAAAACCCAAAAATTTCTACACAAAGTGCCTACTTTTATTCAAGAAGCTGTGAATTCATCACCAGGAGTCTACATCTCAAGTGTTTAATGTAAATGTAGCCCTTGATGGCCGAAGACTTATGTGCACTCTACTGGTCATTCACCAACACTGAAGATCCTGGCCTGCTCCGTGGCTGAATTTTGGAGGCCTATATTGATTTGGAGGACATTCCAATCACAACACCCAATTGATGATTATGTTGTCTGCCATGGATCAAAGATGAACCTTCCTGATCTTGAGAGAAACTCAAGTATCTTTCATTGATGAAGTCTGCTTAACTCGCACATGGTGGCATGGCAGTCAAAAGGAAAAGAGAAAGACCTCCGTCTCTGTGCAATGATTACAGATACAAGAAAAACGAGATTAGCAGTTCTGTACCATTTGGCTGTATATAATACCGTCTAAGGTGGAAGCTGAACATTTTAAGAAAAACACCTTGGCGAAGAGGAACGTGGCAGTGAGGTAGTAAAGCATAAATTCCTTCTCACACCTGAAAAAAGTTCACTGTTTGGAAATTAATTCATTAAAAAAATTTAAAGATATGTCTATGGGATGGAGGAAAATGGACATTTGAGTAAATGAGACATCATTCACTCTGTTCTTAAAAAGTGGACGCACACACAACAAAGGAAGTCTAAATGCTTTGTCACGCATATGTGTCAGCGGATCACTCTTCGGGCTCACGTGAGGTATTTACTACCACCCCGGGTCAAGAGGAGGCACTGGCGCTAAATATGTCCTCTTCTGTTCCCTCCACAGTACCAAGGAGTCACTTAGTGAGGACATTTGACTTCCAGTCCCCAGTCTATAAATCCTGAGGCCACGATAAGGAAACGTCACTCTATGAAAAGATCACACCACCAGACGGAGCTCCTACCTGGTGACTGACGACAAACCCTTGGCAAAGCCTAAAGCTCCTTTGTTTGATTGTCAGATTGTTTCTTCCATTTCTAGCCCAGAGAGCCTGTCTTTGTTTGATTTATTTTCATTTAATTAAACGGGGACAACCAGGTTGGCTCCCCACCTTTTCTCAGTTGGACTTGACTAATCCATGCTTCTTACTGCACTGTGATGGGTAGCTTTGCTGTGGATTGTAAGGAATTTTACTGTCATGGTTTATGATCAGAACTAGAAAATAATCCAATAGATCCAAAACAATTCAGAGTGATCTTGTTGATACTAGCATGCTGCTTTCAAAGGCGCTACATAAGACGGTCTGTTTTATTTGTATAAGCAAGCATTTTAAAAACAGGCTCTCAGTGTCTACTTCACCCGGAGCCATCATATTAATAACCCAATACACCAACAACCCAGTGTTGCAGTGTCCTGCTATCAGTAGAAAGAAATGCTTTGTGTTTTATAAGTGACTCAGTGCTTAGATAAGTGATCCAAATCCTGTTTTTCTGCAGACGATAGTGGGCGTCATGCGGAGGAGTGACATACAGCATTTGCATGAAATTACAGCTTCTCTTTGCTTTGCCAGCGTGCACAGCAACAGAGTCATTTCTTTGTGCATTCCCATATCACTGAAGAGCACATCAGGACTCTCTTTGTCCAGGGCCTTGACAACACAACACAAGGCTTCAAGAATGGCATGGGTGTGTGGCCTAGAATGTTTATAAAGCAGTAAAGAATAAAAGACTCCATGCAGTTAATAACAACAGCAATAGTCAAACTATCTGTGGCAATTAGGTATCCTCATGAGCGAGCCACATTCTGACAGCAGCTTAACACTACAAATCTCAGCTGCCAAAATAAGGTGAAGGAAAAGCAGTGGTTTCAAAGCACTGACCATGAAAAAGGCAGACGCTCATCCTATTAAACTCAATGAACATTCCTTTAGCTAAAAAGGCTTCACCTGCTTTTGAGGGCAAGGCTGTGACGTTACTTGTGAGCAGGTGCCGCCCAGGTGTTGTTATATACAGTTAAACGTAACTCAGCATCTGTGGAATGATCAGCATTTTAAGGGGCAGAGTCCTGGTATTCATACCCCATGTTAATCAAAATCAGGTATGGTTTGCTTTTAATGAATCAGTCCCATTTCAAAAAATGAAAGCATAATGCAACATTCAAATTCAGGGTCACATGGAGCTGGAATCTAGACTGTAACATAAGCCCGTAGGTACAGGGCTGGAAGCGTCTCTTAGACTGGGCAGCAGAGATAGACCAAAACGGCTACATTTCTACTTCTTCAACAAAAGAGTTTTTTTTTTTTTATTCATCAATGTATCTCTCCATCCATCCATCCATTTTCCAAACCTGCTGACCCTGAGCAGGATCAAAGAGAAGCTGCAGCCTATCTCAGCAAGCACTGGGTGCAAGGCGGGAACAATCCTTGGACAGGATGCCACACACATAAGAAAGATAAAAAACAATCAAATCTGCAAGTATAACAATGTGGCTCAGTGACTAAACACAGTTTTTATTATGCACAAGGCTTACATTCCTGAAAAACTCCCATGATCCCATGGGGAAAAAATGGGGTTTTAGGTTCCAGAGGGACAGTGGCTTGTGGGATTACCGGCCCTACGCTGTCACCTCTTATTATTGATTCTTGTGCAGGTTCTCATACGGAAGCCTTGTTACAACTTTTATTTCCTCTATAATAAAGTTCAATCGTCTTCTAAGCGTTTTGCCAGAAACAGAGAGTGACCATATCAGGCCTGATCCAAGGACCTCACTAAACCTTCTAATTGGTAGTAGCAATGGGTGGCGTGTACAAAGGGGCTTAATCAGTGTGAGATTAGGACTCGCACTTACTGGGAATTCCTCATTTGTAGGGAACAAATTGCAAACCCCGGTCCCCTTCACAGATGGGGTTCACTGGCTTACTTGTGCCTCTTGGCATCAAGAAGACAACACCCAAGTAGCGCAAGTGTAGCCCCGGACATCTAAGGGTATCACAGATCTGTTATCACTCAATCTCACATTTTGCTACTGCTGATGGACATTTCAGAATTTTTTTCTTCCTTGCTGCGCAAGGCTGCAAACAAGTGCAAGTAAACTGCAGGTGTCGCAAGATGGGTTACACTTCAATAAGAGCAGATAAGCAAATCTGTGGGAACAGAATCCCCGTATTGAGAGGACTTACTATATAAAGGCGCTTTTCCACTGCATAGTACGGCACAGCACGGCTCAGTACAGCTCACCTTGGTTCGGCTCAGTTCGGCTCGGTTTGCGTTTTGACTGCAGCTTAGTCCCGCTTCAGAGTGGGTGGGATTATTCACGTGTCGTTGTAGTGCGCCGCCTCTACTGCCGTGACATCATCGTAAACGCGCCACAAACAAACACACAACAATGGAGCATATCGACGGAATGGTGTTCTTCATTCTCGGCATGTGGATGTTTTTAACAGCAAGACGAAGGAGTTTGTTTCAAAACAGGCTGATGGCAGCCAAAGAAAACACAGCTAAAAAAAACAAGAGAGTTTTGGAACTTTTACAACAACACGCAGACAATCTAGCGGGTCTGTTGTGTCTCGTGTCGCAAGTTCAGTGATGCAGTATTGACGATTTCTCCGGTCAATCATTGACCAGCAGAGTTTACACGTCACGTGTTGGTAACGGTTCGGCGCGCTTGGAACCTCGGCTGAGGTGGTACTAAAAAAAGGACCAGGTACCAGGTACTGTTCCCAGTGGAAAACCCCCCAAAAGTGAGCTGAACTGAACTGTGTCGTGCCGTACTATACAGTGGAAAAGCGCCATAAGAGTGTAGCATACAAATCAGCCAATTTAACCGCTAGCTCCGACTCATTGTATGACTGTGGGAAGATCAATAAACATGACAATGTGTTAATTAAAGAAATACACAAACAATGACACATACATACAGATCTACTTGACCCAATTCAGGGTCACAGTTAGGGATGGGCAATACATAGAATTTTTGATTTGATATTTAAGAAAAATCAATACACATAACCCAGTATCACAAGTTTAGTATTTTTGATTTTCAACAACAACTTCTGACAAATAAATAAATCCATCACTGTTTCTAAGTGTGACGGAGTCACTTCAACACAATTGCCTTGTGGTGGTGGTGATGAGCATAATAAAAGAGAATGGAGTGTGGATCTGATAAGGAAGAGTTTAGAACAGACAAAATAGTGTCAAATCTGCTGTTTGCAAATGGCTATGTTTTACCAGTGCAACCAGCAACATATCTAAACATAAAACACATGACTGGATATGATGAAGCCATGCGTGATGCCTGCAATGTGCCCTCTCATCTCTCACAAAATGGACCTTTGCTAAGTAAAGTTCCATAAAGTGTTTGCTGTTTCGTTGATAGCACTGGAGTGGACAAGCAGTGGGCAGCTGCAGGATGCACTGGCATCCTTGTCGGGATGAGTTCCTTTTTCTTACATGGCCTTGAGGCCATGGCAGTGGGTTAGCACAAAGAAGGGCAAGATGCTCCCTGGCCTTACTAGATGAATAAAAAAGGATGTTTACATGCAGGTGGGCATGTTGGCTTCCTAGAAGGAACACGCTAAAGACCCTTCCTAGGCTGGGAGATGAGTGGGATGGAAAAACAGGGGGAGACAACCTGGTGTAGCTACATGCATCTGCAATACACTAGGTAGCAGCCTCCCTCAGTAACACTATCTGTGTGGACAGCTGTAAGGCATGTTGGGAACTGTAGTCCCATAGGGCAGCCTTGTTGGGATCTGTGGGGGCTGCCAGGGAGTGCTGCAGGGATCCTTCATCCCTTGCTTTGTGGTATTTCTGATTTGCCTGGGAGTGCTGTCAACTGGCTATGCCCTAACACCAGAAAGGTACTCCTGGGTCTAAGATAAAAGAAGCTGATCAATATCATGCAGGCGAGCTGGAGTTCAGTTTGGAGGATGGGCAAAGCCCACCTGGGAGGAGTAGAGGGGAAGAAAGAGAAAAAAAATTGTGTTGAGGTTGTGACTATAAAGAAGCCTTTTGTAAGGTATTTGTACAAATAAACCTTTTATTTGAACCTGGGTCTTGTGTCGGCATGGTTGCAACTGGGGTTTGGGGTCACAGCACCTTCACGAATGTGTACTTTCTTAATAGTCAGAGAACTACAGTAGTCAGTACTTCACACCAAAAGTGACATATCTGTGCATCATAACCCCTCATCCATTTACTTCACGTGGCCCTTCCTTTGTACAGAAACGTTACACACAGGACTGAAAACAGCAGCCTTTTGTGTCACTTATTCAATGCTTGTATATTAACCCAGCCACAGGGGATGTACAAACCAGTGTGTTTCTTTGTGCCGGTCCCAAGCCCGGAGAAATGGGGAGGGTTACATCAGAAAGGGGATCCGGTGTAAAACTTTGCCAAATCAATATGAGGAAAATAATACAAAATTTTCATATCAAAATCGGTCGAGCCCCGGGTTAACAACGACCGCCATCAGTACTGTTAGCCAACAGGGTGCTGGCGCAAATTAGGCTACTGTTGCCCGAAGAAGAAGAGGGGGAAAGACGTGCCCGGAGGCAGGAAGAGAGGAGGAAGGTAAAAAAGAGTGGAACTGAGGGTAGGAACTTTGAATATTGGCAGTATGACTGGTAAGGGGAGAGAGTTAGCCGAAATAATGGACTGAAGGAAGGTTGATATATTGTGCGTGCAAGAGACTAAATGGAAGGGGAGTAAGGCCAGGTGGATTCAAATTGTTCTAACATGGTGAGGATAGGAGGAGAAATGGAGTAGGGGTTATTCTGAAGGAACAGTATGTCAAGAGTGTTTGAGGTAAAAAGAGTGTCAGACAGGCTGATGATTATGAAGATGGAAATTGGAGGTGTGATGATGATGAATGTTGTTAGTGCATATGCCCTGCAAGTCGGGTGTGTGATGGATGAGAAAGAAGATTTTTGGAGTGAGTTGGATGAAGTGATGAACAGTGTACCCATGGGACAAAAAGTGGTGATTGGAGCGGATCTCAATGAACATGTTGGTGAAGGGAACAAAGGAGATGAGGAGGTGATGGGTAGGTATGGTGTCAAGGAGAGAAATGAAGAAGGTCAGAGGATAGTGGATTTTACCAAAAGGATGGACATGGCTGTGGTAAATACGTATTTTAAGAAGAGAGAGGAACATAGGGTTACGTACAAGAGTGGAGGAAGATGCACACAGGTAGATTACATCCTACGCAGAAGAGTCAATCTGAAGGAGACTGAAGACTGCAAAGTGGTGGCAGGGGAAAGTGTAGTTAAGCAGCATAGGATGGTGGTCTGTAGGATGACATTGGAGATCAAGAAGAGGAAGAGAGTGAGGGCAGGGCCATGGATCAAATGGTGGAAGCTGAATAAGGAAGACTGCAAGGTTAAGTTTAAGAAGAAGGTGAGACAGGCACTGGGTGGAAGTGAAGAGTTACCAGACAGCTGGGAAACTACAGCAGATGTAGTAAGGGTGACATCAAGAAGGGTGCTTGGTGTGACATCTGGACAGAGGAAAAAGGAAAAGGAAACCTGGTGGTGGAATGGGGAAGTACAAGAAAGTATACAGAGAAAGAGGATGGCAAAGAAGAAGTGGGATAGTCAGAGAGATGCAGAAAGTAGACAAGAGTACAAGGAGATAAGGCGCAAGGTGAAGAGAGAGGTGTCGAAGGCTAAAGAAAAGGCGTATGATGAGTTGTATGAGAGGCTGGACACTAAGGTGGGAGAAAAGGACCTGTACCGATTGGCTAGACAGAAGGACCGAGCTGGGAAAGATGTGCAGCAGGTTAGGGTGATAAAGGATAAAGATGCAAATGTAATCACAAGCGAAGAGGGTGTGTTGAGCAGATGGAAAGAATACTTTGAGAGGCTGATGAATTTAGAGAGCAAGAGAAAGAAAAGGATGGATAATGTGGAGATAGTGAATCAGGAAGTGCAACGAATTACCAAGGAGAAAGTAAGGACAGCTATAAAGAGGATTAAGAATGGAAAAGCCGTTGGTCCAGATGACATACCTGTGGAAGCATGGAGGTGTTTAGGAGAGATGGCAGTGGAGTTTTTAACCAGATTGTTTAATGGAATCTTGGAAAGTGAGAGGATGCCTGAGGAGTGGAGAAGAAGTGCACTGGTGCTGATATTTAAGAATAAGGGGATGTGTAGGACTGTAGTAACTACAGGGGGATCAAATTGATGAGCCACAGCATGAAGTTAATTGGAGGATGTCAAATATTACTGCAATATCAGTTAATGAGATAAATGTCAGTGTGATTTTTATAATAGTGAATTGTAATAGTGAGAAGTTACTTCAGTGTTTATTGAGATTGAAAGAGAAAATAAAGTTTCATTGGGTAGCCACAATGGCTCCATTTCCACGGAAATATCACCACCCTTCTCAGATGTTTCCCTGATGCCAGCTCCATAAAGTACGGATCTACACTGTGGAAGAAGAAAAATTCAAGCAACTGTTAAGAACACTGGATGCAGAATACGAGCCGTCTAGCCGCAAATGCAATGCTTACCATAGTCGTGAATGTTATGAAATGAAAAAATGCACCCATTATACAGAACGACAGTTACAGACATGAAGAATCACTTAAATACAAATGCATAAAGCAATTATGAACCATTAAAAATGAAGTAAATCATAAACACATGAATAATATACATATATAATGTATTATGGAATTGTGATTTTTAGCGTGGTTATGACTCAAGAGCTTTGTCTTTCTTCATATAAATAAGTCAGAGAAAGAGACAGCAACGTTTAATGAGACGTTAGTCACCAGCAGACAAAGATGCCGACTGGCAAGGTATTGAATGCCATACATCCAACGAAAACACAAAAAATATTTAAAGAAGATATAAAACAAAAATGGTTCGTTAAACATATTCTTTGGGCCATTTATTGGAGGCACAGTTATTCATTAAAATGGTTACATTTTTCCTTGAATATATTTCTTTCTCTAATAGCTCATATTGCTGTCAGAAAATATACCAAATTTTTGTCTCTGAATGGAAAATATATATACAAATATCTACATGGAGCTAATCTTCAGTTTTTAAGGTATTCTGTGAACATATTAAAAGATACTGAATATTGTATTTAGGGTGAGATTTACCTCAACATTACATTAAGTCCATAGCTCTAGTCCAGGGGTACTCAATCCCAGTCCTGGAGAGCCGCAGTGGCTGCAGGTTTTTGTTCTGACCTGGTTGCTTAATTAGAAAGCAATTCTTGCCAATAAAGCACTAACAAGCTATGAAATTAAATTAACTCTGCTATGTCAGGTCATTCTCATATCCTAGATTTTCTTTCCCTTTCTATCATGCAAATGATTTGAAGGCTAAAATGGACGAGTAATTCTCAGTCCTTCACTTTTTTCTCTTCATGTTTCTTCCAAGTATTTCATTAAACCCAATAGTGCAGATAAATACACACAGGTGTAAATGTAAATAAGCTAAAAGGAGAATTGCTGCTCTCTCTTGTCATTTGCATGTTATTGATAATAAGGAGCAATTAAAATAGCTGTTTAAGACAAAATTAAGCAATAAGGGCTCAAAATCACTAAAGTGAAGCAGAAGTGTTACTTTAGCAATAAGTGCTTTTTATTAAGCAACTGGGTTGGAGCAAAAACCTGCAGCCACTGCGGCTCTCCAGGACCGTGATTGAGGACCCCTGGACTAGTCACAAGTGGACCAAGCTGATCCTAACAGCACTGAGTGAAAGGCAGAAACAACCCAGGACAGGGCGCCAGCCAACCACATCACAAGCATTTGCACATGCGCACACTTACACTAGGCCAAATCTGGGGTCGCCAATCTATCTACCAATAAATTTAGAAGCGATTCTAAAGTACGAGAACCCCATTTAAATGAGTTTAAGGCTGTTGGTTATCAGTGCCTATCTTGGCAGTATCAAGTGCGGAGCAATGGATGGCCTGCTGATCTACCACAGGGCACACTTCCAGACACTTCCATAATAATCCTAAAGGGGTATGAGGAGGTAAGCAGGACAACAAGGAGAAATAGACACGCAGACAAAGACAGACCAGGAACAGCAACAGTAATGAGACCAAGATTTGAACCCAGGATGCTCAAACTATGAAGCAGCAGAGCTAATCACTGCACCACTACCCAATGTTGTCCTAGCTGGGCACAAGGATTTATAAGGTCCTTGTATGTGAAATAAGTGTCAATATAACCAAATGTCCTAAACACTGCAGTAATTTATAAAATATCATGGATTTTTAGTCCTCTCAATAATTTCAGCTGTGATGGCAAATGTTTCATGATTGCCTATTAGCTAAAGATGAACATGACAGACTTTATCAAGGTGGGATTATTCCACGCAAAGGTGTTTGAAAAGATTCAAAGATAGCAAAGTAATATGCCACGGGCACACACATCAGTACTTCTTTGCAAAAAACCAGAACAAATGGCTCTGAATGAGAAAAAGGGGGTCCTAAAGCTGGATAGATTGCAAGCAGAGGATAAAATATGACAATGAAATGGTGGATTATCCCAAGAAGCTAAAGCTGCTTTAAAACCCCCCGTACTGTACATCATATTACAAAAAGGGCTATATCACATTTCTAAATAAAGAGATAGCAGTCACAGAAATGTGACAGCTCTGTTGTGCTTTTATAATAATGGGGATCAGCAAATCCACTCATACTGGTACTGTTAAAGTAAGTATAAGATTTTAAAACAAAACATCCTAAACATACAGTGCCCGCCATGATGTTTGGGACAAAGACACATTTTTCCTTGACTTACTACTCTGCTCCACTGTTTTAAAATTACAAATTGAACAATTCAAACATCATTAAAGTGCACACTGCAGATTTTCATTTCAGGGGATTTGAATTCATTTTGGTCATCACACTTCTTCTACATGTCATTTCAGGGGGCCACAATGTTTGGAGGAAGCAATGACAGGTCTATTAAAACCATCATATTTAGGACTTTGTCACATTTTCCTTTCCATGTAGTGACTGCTTGAGAGTCTGCGATTCATAGACATCAGCAGGTGCTGAGGGGTCCTCTTTGGTGATGCTCTGCCAAGTCTCTATGGCAGCCATCTTCAGCTCTTGCTCGTTTTGAGGGCTTGTCCTCTTTGGTTTTCACTTTGGCATATGGAAGAAATGGTCAATTGGATTTAAATTGGGTGACTGAGTTGGCTATTTTTTAGCTTTAAAACCCCCTGTGATGCCTTAGCAGTATGTTTGTGATCATTATCTCGTTGTAGGATGAAGCACCGTTCATAGAGTTTGCAGGCATTTACTGGAACTTGAGCAGATCAAATGTTTCTATACACCTCAGAATTCACTGTGCCACTGCCATCAGGAGTTCCATCATCAATGAAGAGAAATGTGCCAGGACCTTGTCAGCCATACATGCCTAAGCCATAACACCCCCAGCACCATGTTTAACAGATGAGGTGATCTGCTTTCAGTCTTGGGCATTTCTTTGTCGTCTCTACATTTTGCTCTTACCATCACTCTGATGAGGTTCATCTTTGTCGCATCTGTCCATAAGATCTTTTTCCACAATTCTGGAGGCTTTTTTTCACAATCTATAATCTGACCATCCTGTTTTTATGACTAATTGGTGGTCTCCATCTTGCAGTGTGGCCTCTGTATTTCTGTTTATGAAGTCTTCTGCTGATAGTTGTCTCTGACACACACACACCTCTGCCCCTTGAAGTCGGTTTCTGATCTGTCGAACAGGTATTGGGGGCTTTTTCTTTTCCATATTGAGGATTCTCCCGTCATCAACAGTGGGGGTCTCCTTTGGCCTACCAGCTCCTTTGTGGTGTGATTACTCAGCACACCAGTGCATCCTTTCTTCTTATTGATATTCTAGACAGTTCATTAGGGTAATCCAAGGTGTGATGTGACCGAAATACAAGCAAATCCCCTTAAATGAAAGTCTGTATTGTGCAATTCAATCACATCTGAATTGTTTGATTTATAAATTTAAACTGTGGAGCAGGAGAGTAAGATGAGTGTCTTTGTCCCAAACAGTATGGAGGGCACTAGCTATGCGTACGAACAGGTCTGTCTTCTGTGGACTATGGCCGGCAGGCTTATCCCGGCCAAGACCCCCAAGCCGTGGAGATGCCCTGAATTCCAGCAGGGCATCATGGACTATGGAGATGTAATACACAGCCCTGCTGGATAACGTCGGGGCCGCCAGGGGACGCTGCAGGGAGACACAGAGATATTTGGTTTTCCTACAGCCCGGAAGTACTTGCAGGTCACGAGGACGGAAGAAATAAAGTGCTTCCGGGCTGACGAAGAAAGAAGAGTTTTGATTTGACCCGGAAGTGCTAGGAAGTCACATGGACTGCAGATTAAGAAGCACTTCCGGGTCACAAACTATAAAAGGACTGTGAGAGCTCCCAGATGGCGAGCTGAGCTGGGTGGTAGGAGGGCAACGCGTCTGGGAGTGGAGAAATTGTTTATTGAGTATTGATTGTGTATTTGATGAGTATAGTGGAGAGGAGGGTGCTTTGTGCACTGTTGCATATACTTGGTGTCTGGCATCGTGGACAAGGGTTCAAGGGAGCGATACTGCCCCCTATCTGTCACAATTCTAATTTCAGTATATTGCAGTAAAATCTGAGCATACAAAAAATAAAACTTCAAGCCACAAATAATGTACCACTCAATCCTAAATTTGCAGTCATGGAATTGGTCAATGGCAGAACTCTTGCTCATCATTACTTTCTATCCTAATGCGATTTTACTTTTAATTATTTTTTAGTTCTCTTCTGTTTGCAGCCTTTCTTAAGGTACCTTTCAAATTATATTATTTATGTAATCCTTTTCCTAATCATTTTTATCCAAACCATGTTTTTCCCCTTTTCACCTTCTCTTGACATAGTTTTCCCCTGCTCCATGGTTCCTGTCATTCATATTACAGTCAACTGTCCTTTGGTTTATCCGACATAATTTCAATAACATTTTCATATTTTCTGAGTCAGTTCAAGTTGGACGGTTGGGACACAAAGTCAGAAAGGTGAGATTGCATTGGTATGGACATGTGCAGAGGAGAGAGGCTGGGTATGTTGGGAGAAGGATGTTAAGGATAGAGCTGCCAGGCAAGAGGAAAAGAGAGAGGCCTAAGAGAAGGTTTATGGATGTTGTGAGAGAGGACATGCAGGTGATGGGTGTGACAGAACAAGATGACACGGACAGAAAGATGTGGAAGAAGATGATTCACTGTGGTAACCCCTAATTGGAGCAGCTGAAAGCAGAAGAAGAAGAAAAATGTTCATATTTTCTGCTTTGAAACAACCAGACTTCTTCTATAAGTTAATGCCTAAAGCTAAAATAAACAGAAATAATGGATATGTAGTTTGTAGATCTAACCTCTTTTAACATTTTAGTTTATAACAAAGAATCCTCAAACCAACTTAATCCAATTTATTTATATTACCGATATCAAGGATTTAATTACAAATATTAACACAAACAGTAGTACATTCAAGCAGAGGTCAGGAAGAGTGCCACTAACAAATTAATAGGCATCCCTCCATGAACCAGAATAGCATACGTTAATCAGAGATCAGATCTGTAAGCAGATACTCTATTGAGAATAGTCCAAAATGAATAAACTTAACTCCAAACCTCGGAGTCACTTCTGGGGTCAGAGATGAGCCACTTTGGCTAAAGGGGATCTCAAGCTACTGTAAACCTTCCCCTAACAGTCATTTCTAGTGGTCCTTAAAGGGATGGGTCACTATTTCAGGCTGCAAATTTTAAACAGGCCATTCAGTCCCACTCCTGTCATTCATGATTCATGTACTGCCACCTCAAAGGTTGGTGGGCAATGAATAACCTGCTTGGAAAATACTCCATCAGAACATTAGCACAATATGGATGAGAACAGGCCATTCAGCCTACCAAAGCTCACCAGTCCTATCCACTTAACTCTTCTAAAATAGCATCAAGATGAGTTTTAAAAGTCCCTGAAGTCCTACTGTCTAACACACTACTTGGTCACTTGTTCCATGTGTCTGTGGTTCTCTATGTGAAGAAAAAAACTTCTTAATGATTGTGAAAAAGTTACCTTTAACAAGTTTCCAACTGTGTTCCTGTATCCCCATCAATCTTACATTTAAAAGTGAATTAAAAAAATCACTCACACTTATGAACCAAATGCTCCCAACTATTAGACCAGAGATCTTTTGGCGTCTTATCAAACCTACCTGGCATCACTTTCTCTCTTGATACCTACAAGGTACCCAGTACAGCGTCAGGTCTTACTAAACCAAGTGCTGACCTTCGTCCCAAAACTTAATTATCATCAGTACAGGTTTTACCTTTTGTTTTTGATTAATTGTCCTGTCCTGAACAACTGTCAAAACCTCAGAGGAGCCATCAACTCATGTTTCTTAGGATGACTCAGATGGTTACCAAAAAATAAAGTAAGCCTCCCATTGCAGATGGACAAACAGGAGTTACTGCTGTGTTCAGCTTAAATTCTGCTGAAGGCGACAAGGATGTCATACCTTATGCCTAAGACTGGTAGACCAAGGTTATATAATGTGTTACATTTGTCTGATTAAATTATTTCACTTAGCTACCCTCTGGGCTCAGTAACTGTCTGCCATTATGTAAAATTGTAACAAATTCAACAAACTTCACAAATAAATTATCAGTTAATTCTCAGAGGAGCAGAAGCCTACTGGCAACAACAGACAACACTGGCACAGATCTTTTCAAACAACTGTTTAATTATTAAAGAATAAAACAAAACAAAGTTTAACACGCTGTTTATAATGCTCAAGGCTTTATTCATTCATTTAAACCTGAATATTCCAACAATGGGCTGCAAGGCACCGAAGCCAGTCCTGGGAGTGCTGAGCATAAAGCCAGAGGCAGCCCAACAAGGGCACACTAATGAAGGACCAATTCAAAGCTGCCCTCTAATCCAACTTGCACTCCCTTTGGATGTGAGAGCACACCTCACCACCCATTTCTGCTAAAATCTACATATGTATAATGCAAACGAGACTCCTTCACTCACTCACTCACTCATCCACAAAAACAATATTTTACAATAGTTACAAAGCTCAGATATGGCAGGATGGTGCACCTGGGGCACAGGGTGTCTACTAAAACAGGATATATCAATATTAAGGGGTAAACCCTTCTCTCCAATGGAAAAACAAAATACACTAAAATGCTTTGACTGACTTGATTGGAATTTTGTGAAGTTAAAGAAAAAGAAAAATTAGCTGACATTTTTTTTTTAATTGATTTATCTGTCACACACGTAACTGAATGTTGTATGCCAGGAGCACTAATGCTTTTTCTCCTTCCCCAGCAGATCCCCAGAAGGGAAGCCACTCTAATTCTACATCCAGTTCCTCCACAGACTCCACTTCCAGCCAGGTTCTAACATTACTTCTGGCAATGGAGTAGACATCCCTTTTCCTCCCCTTCCACTATAAAAACCCAACCTCTTAAGATCCCTGACAGTCCCATTTTGGACAAAGTCTTTTATGATTACTCTGTTTGGTTCCCTAAACCTTTTTGACATCTCTCTGTCTCTCATTACAATTGATATTTATCATAAATATTAGGCTAATGTACATGATCCGTGCTGCGCTAACAGGGGACTTTATGCACATGAAGGATGAAACAAACGCATTTGATGGGCCACGTGAATAGCCAAATAACCAATTGGGTGGATGGACAACTGAAGACAGTGCAGTACTAAAAAGATGAAACAGTAAAATATAAAGAAAAGTTTGGCAAAGTTTAAGGAAGAAGCAAATCTCAATGGTTAGCAATCGATGTGCTTTACTGTTGACTAGAAGCATACCAGCTTTCATATTGGTTATCCATTCCGCATGGAAACTGCAAGATGGCAGACGGCTTTGTGTCATTCAATATACAGTGGTGTGAAAAACTATTTGCCCCCTTCCTGATTTCTTATTCTTTTGCATGTTTGTCACACAAAATGTTTCTGGTCATCAAACACATTTAACCATTAGTCAAATATAACCCAAGTAAACACAAAATGCAGTTTTTAAATGATGGTTTTTATTATTTAGGGAGAAAAAATCCAAACCTACATGGCCCTGTGTGAAAAAGTAATTGCCCCCTTGTTAAAAAATAACCTACCTGTGGTGTATCACACCTGAGTTCAATTTCCATAGCCACCCCCAGGCCTGATTACTGCCACACCTGTTTCAATCAAGAAATCACTTCAATAGGAGCTGCCTGACACAGAGAAGTAGACCAAAAGCACCTCAAAAGCTAGACATCATGCCAAGATCCAAAGAAATTCAGGAACAAATGAGAACAGAAGTAATTGAGATCTATCAGTCTAGTAAAGGTTATAAAGCCATTTCTAAAGCTTTGGGACTCCAGCGAACCACAGTGAAAGCCATTATCCACAAATGGCAAAAACATGGAACAGTGGTGAACCTTCCCAGGAGTGGCCAGCCGACCAAAATTACCCTAAGAGCGCAGAGACGACTCATCCGAGAGGTCACAAAAGACCCCAGGACAACGTCTAAAGAACTGCAGGCCTCACTTGCCTCAATTAAGGTCAGTGTTCACGACTCCACCATAAGAAAGAGACTGGGCAAAACGGCCTGCATGGCAGATTTCCAAGGCAAAACCACTGTTAAGCAAAAGAACATTAGGGCTCGTCTCAATTTTGCTAAGAAACATCTCAATGATTGCCAAGACTTTTGGGAAAATACCTTGTGGACTGATGAGACAAAGGTTGAACTTTTTGAAAGGCAAATGTCCCGTTACATCTGGCGTAAAAGGAACACAGCATTTCAGAAAAAGAACATCATACCAACAGTAAAATATGGTGGTGGTAGTGTGATGGTCTGGGGTTGTTTTGCTGCTTCAGGACCTGGAAGGCTTGCTGTGATAGATGGAACCATGAATTCTACTGTCTACCAAAAAATCCTGAAGGAGAATGTCCGCCATCTGTTCGTCAACTCAAGCTGAAGCGATCTTGGGTGCTGCAACAGGACAATGACCCAAAACACACCAGCAAATCCACCTCTGAATGGCTGAAGAAAAACAAAATGAAGACTTTGGAGTGGCCTAGTCAAAGTCCTGACCTGAATCCAATTGAGATGCTATGGCATGACCTTAAAAAGGCGGTTCATGCTAGAAAACCCTCAAATAAAGCTGAATTACAACAATTCTGCAAAGATGAGTGGGCCAAAATTCCTCCAGAGCTGTAAAGACTCATTGCAAGTTATCGCAAACGCTTGATTGCAGTTATTGCTGCTAAGGGTGGCCCAACCAGTTATTAGGTTCAGGGGGCAATTACTTTTTCACACAAGGCCACGTAGGTTTGGATTTTTTTTCTCCCTAAATAATAAAAAACATCATTTAAAAACTGCATTTTGTGTTTATTTGTGTTATATTTGACTAATGGTTAAACGTGTTTGATGATCAGAAACATTTTGTGTGACAAACATGCAAAAGAATAAGAAATCAGGAAGGGGGCAAATAGTTTTTTCACACCACTGTATACTGGAAATTTTGATACAAACAAAAATGTTCCTAAATTGTCATTTTAGGTTTAAAAAAAATTGACTCACCACTGCCTGTGGCCTACAAGAGCAAAGGCAAAGTTAGCAAGATACTATTAACTAATGGTGCATCATTCACCCAGAGGGGCTAGAAAAATAAGAGCACCTGCCATTGCATAATAATCCAAGAAAATATTATTCACAAACAGAGAATATATAAACGCGAGCTAATGCTTTTTTCCCCTTTAAATGCTCACTTCTCAATAATAACTAGATCTAGTATCAATTTGCTTTGCTTTGTGGAATTAGTCTTTTCATGGTCAACAGACATAATCAGCATGCTAAAGTTGCACATTACTTTACCAAACCTACAACTGGGAACAACAAAGCTGCTTGTGTCAATGCGCCTGTCACGGCACACTGGCACCAGAAACTGCACTCTAATTTTCCTGTTATTCAGTTTGACAATATTAATTTCGGGACCAGACATGTCTTTAGTAGACAGAAGCTTTTATTCAAAGTGTCTGGATTCACAGATTGGGTCCTTTTCCAGTTTAATCATATGTTTGGGCTGCTCAGCAGCACACTTTCAAGCTGGCTGATGTTCATGTAAGAACTGTAGTTGACTACTTGAAGGAGAAAGAGCACCACAAATGATGACAGGGAAGTTTCCTCCTGACAGATGACTGCTATTATAAAAGGTTCCAAACTGGTCTCCCAGGTCTTAGCAAATTGTGACTAGAAAAGTCGGAGTGCTTTATAAAAAGAAACAAATTACAAAAATGACTGCATTTTATTATCTAACTGCTCAGCACCTTAATATTCATCCATTTACTGAATTCAGTCACCCATCCATAAATGATCTAGTTAAAGGTAGTCTCTCACAGCCAGACTTAGAACACATATTGTTTGGGACAAAGACATATTTTTCCTTGATTTCCCCCTCTGCTCCACAGTTTAAAATTACAAATCAAACAATTCCGACATTGTGATTAACTCTTTGAGGGTAGAATATTTTTTCCAAAAAACTCAGTTTTCTGAATAAGCACACAAAGCAATGGTTTCACACATATATCAACATAAAACGTCTGTTCCTGTGGCTGCTGTCAGCACCTGTTTGGCATCTCTGGTGGCAGCAGCTGTTCAAGAGTGGCTCAGTGGCCAGCAGAAATGTGTCATCGGAAGTGGCGGTCCTCCCAGGCAAACGTTGCTGGAGGCACTTCAGCTATACGAACGTGTTCAGCACCACAATCAGCTGGGGACCAATCAGATGATGCCGGTACCTCCCTTTTGTCTCCAGATCAAAAGTCAAAGCAAACTTTATTGTCATCTCAACCATATACAAGTATACAGACAGACGAAATTGTGAAGCTCAGGGTCCACAGTGTAACAACATGAAGTGCAAATAATAAATTAAAAATAGAATTAAAATTTAAAACACAAACAAGACATTGTGCAAAAACAAGAGAAAGAAGGAGCATCAATATGGACGTGTAGTAAGCAAGATGAACATTGATGCAATCTAGATATATAAATATAGTCAATAGATATGTAATATAATAAATAAATAAATAAATAAATAAATATCACGTCCGTCAAGGTTTAGCCCAATTCAGTGATAATACACAAGTATTTTGCTTTGCACATGCGCTTTGGGCTCTCGCGGGATGTTGATGCCATTTTAGAGGTTGTTTGCTCTTCACTGCTCATGCACACGCAGGGAATCCAGATCAAATCAGTGAAGCGAACTTTCTTTCTAGCAAAGAGAATTTAATTAAAATGTAATTGTGAGCTTTCTTGCGGTTTACAGCTGAGTAATGTATTCTACCCCTAAATTTCGACATAAGTTGACATCTGTCCTGAAAGAGTTAAAGTGCATATTGCACACTTTCATTTAAGAGTAAGGGAAAATTGAAAGTACAACTCATGGGCCCATCAGTCACTATCAAGTGCCAGACTGTGTTCAGAAGCCATTAAGAAGGCTAACAGAATGTCAGGTTATATAGCGCCCTGATAGTGTGGAGTACAAGTCACAGGAGGTTCTGCTCAGGTCTTTATAACACACTGGTGCGGCCTCATCTGGAGTACTGGGTGCTGTTTTGGTCTCCAGGCTACAAAAAGGACATAACAGCACAAGAAAAGGTCCAGAGAGGAGCGACGGGGCTGATTCTAGGACTATAGGGAATGAGTTACTGTATGAGGAAAGATTCAAAGAGCTGCGCCTTTACAGTTTAAGCCAAAGAAGATTAAGAGGAGACCTGAGTGAAGTGGATCAAGACTTTTTTTTTTTTTAATGAGTTAACCAAGAACATGGGAGATACAGATGGAAATTTCTTTAGGGTAAATTTCACACAAATTTAAGGAAAATTGTTCTTCAAACAAAGCACCATAGACACATGAAATAAGTGACCAAGTAGTGTGGTAGATAGACAGTAGGATATTACGGACCTTCAAAAGTCAACTTGATGTTATTTTGGAGAAATTAAGGAGATAGGACTGGCGAGCTATGTTGTGCTGAATGGCCTGTCCTCGTTTAAGTCTTTCTAATGTTCGAGTACTCTGGAGCTGTGAGGCACCAGTACTGACCACTGTACCACCATACAGACACATTTAGTGAGGTTGCATCATCAAATTCAAGTTTACAATGAACCAAAGTGTATCCTGGGAGCATGAGGCTACAAGACAAGAACAAGTCTTGGATGGCTAATTGTCCACTACATGATGCCCTTATTCACATTGGGTCACTGCAATTACCTCAAAGCTTACATCTTTGGAATCAGATATAAAGGGAAGAGTTTGCCGTTTTAATTGAGGAAACTGCACCACAATACAACATTGTTTATTGCTCTTCAAGTATGCAAATCAAAACAAAACACCTGTTGAGGAAGAGTAGGGAGAGAACTGCATGCAAAGGCAAAGGCTAAATGGTGTTCATGAAACCCATAGGGGGACTCAGTTGTGTTGACTAAACAGATCAAATGGTATTTTCTTTCATCCAACATTACTCATATCCTGCCTTGCATAATGAAATCTGGTTACTTACAAGCAATGTATGAATAGATTCTTTATTAATGCAGATAAATTAAATTAGATTAGATAAACTTTATTCATACCAAAAGGGAACTTTATATGCATACAGCAGCAGAAGCATAAAAAGGATACAGATTCACAGGACAAATAATACAGCTATTCAATAAATCGAAAAGCAAATATATGCAGTAATTGAATATTGTGCAGAAATGTCAACATTAAAACTTCAGAGGAGGCATTGAATTGCCTCATAGCAGTGGGTAGAAAAGACCCCCAGAGATGCTTATTGTCACACCGTGGTAGAATGAGGCTATAGCTAAACGTGCTCCAAGAGAGTGCCTCCTGGAGGGGATGGAGGGAATTTTTCATGATGGCTTCCAATTTTGACATCATCCCCTTTTCTACCACAGCTCTCAGTCTGTCCAGGCTTTCCTGATAAGTTTCTTCAGGCATTGTGCTTCTTTTGAACTCAATTTGCTTCCCCATGAGACCAAAATATAGAGCACCACACGGGCTACCATGGACTGGTAGAACATTTCCAGCAGCTTGCTGCACACATCAAAAGTCTCCTTAGGAAGTCCAGTCTGCTCTGGGCCTTCTTGTTCATTGCCACTGAGTTGTCAGAGCAGTCCAGTTTGTTGTTTCTGTGAAGCCCCAGGTACCTGTAGTTCTGCACCATTTCCACGTTCTCCTCCCGGATGGTGACTGGTCTCAGAGGTTCCTCATGAGAATAAAGTTATATTATTTAAAAAAAAATAAATCTTGAGTCCAGATATGGCTTTCCCTCCATAAAGCTGTGGTTACTGCATGCCAATGTATGCAAAAAAAAAAATCATTCTCTATTGGACAGATTTTTCTCAAAATTTCATACGCTTCTAGTATTTGATCATTTTAATAACCGGGGCAAGTTTCAATTGGAATGAGGAATTTGCTTAAGAGTTACTGCGGCCACAGGCTTGCCTCCTGACGCAAAAAGACGTCATTCTGGAAGTGGTAAAATCGTGTTCAGGGATACGTAAAACATGCATATCCGTTGGAAAAAACAGTTGAAGTTTTCACCCTGCCAATGATTACTTAGTCTGTATTTAACTAAGGCATATGCAAAGGAAGCAAAAAGGAGAAGACGGGCATTTGATTTATAATCATCTTCTGTCCCTGATGCAGTAAAAATAATCATAGAAACTCTTCTCATGGCACAACTACCCTGAACACTTTATGTGCAACAATAACGCTCCTTAAGCTCATCCTTTTTCTTCTCTGACCTTCTCTCCAGCCTGAATGGTCGCATTCTCTGCTCGGTTTCAATGACATAAAATTGGCAAATCTCCAAATCTGCAGGTCCTTCACATTTCTAAGGTGTGGTTATCACTTGACCACATGCCCACAGGAACTGGGGGGGAGGGATGGGATTCGACCAGGATTGCCATTTCAGAAATAGGCTTGATGGTGAGCCCTGCTGTTGCCATGACGATTACAACTCTTAGGCTAACCCTTTCACATTTTGTTGATAACAGTAGTTTACATACAAGGCTCTGTCGCTCGCAGTGTTTTGGTTTGTTTTTTAAGATTTAAAACATATCAATATATTATTGACTGTCCCACTTTTGAAACCATTTCCTTGAGACTATTTGAGTATTTGTTTATTTCTGTCCTCTTTCAGCATACAGAGTATGTACCCTGGATGGCTGGGTAAAAAAAAAATCTTACTCTGTTTTTCTATCTCGTTTTCCTGTTCTGCTAAATGTCCACACTGCACATTTCTGCCATTGCATTGATTTGGTTCGTTGACAAAATATTTCCAATGTGGATACACTATATTAAGTCACTTTAGAAGTACTTGCCACTAAAATGCCATGCCACAAAAAGCTGCAAATGGATAAGGTGGGTGCCTGATGACGCAAGGCTCAGGAGTCCCTGCAGCACTCCCCAGAGCCCAACAGGGCTGAGACACCAAACTCTAATTCCCTATACACTCTGTGGGAGTCCAAGGAGTCGTAGCAACCCAGGGGGGCTGCCACCTGGTGATGCGGGGGAGATAATGCCCTGAACAAGCAGTCTCCCTCAGTCCTTCAGGAGGCAGTTGTCTGCCACATCGCTGTACCATTTTTCACACTAATATGATCCTTTAAATGCATTCCTGGCCAGCACAGTGGCGCAGATTAAGCTTTTATGTTCTCACTTTTCTTTGTAGCTTTTTCTCTTAGTGCTCAGATTGTCCTACCTCATACCCATAAATATGTGTGTAAGGATATTTACCGATTCCAGACTGGTGGAGTGTGAATGTGAGTGTGTGTACAATTGGACCCTGTAATGTACTGAAACTCTGAACAGTGCCATGACTCTGGAAAATTTAAAACATCAGAAATATTTTGAACTGTGTGGTACAGGCCATTCAACCCAATAAAGGCCGTCGGTCCTATCCACTTAAAATCCTCCAAAATAAATAATAAATAATAAGTCAAATTTTGAAAGTCCCTGAAGTCTCACTGTCTACCATACTACTTGATCACTTTCTCCATATGTCTGTGGTTCTGTGTGTGAAGAAGATCTTCCTAATGTTTGTGTAAAATTTACCCTTAAGTTTCCAACTGTGTACCCGTGGTCTCAAAAAACTCATTTAAAGTCACAATTTCGATCCACTGGATCCACTAGACTAATTACCTTCATAATATGAAAAACACTTCAATCACGTCACCTCATGAAAGCTGAGATGATGGGCTCTAGCGAGTAATGATTTTTGATTGGTGAATCATTCATGGATTGGACGTCTACGCTTTTCTTGACTTGGGAATCCTGTGGCTCTTGCACATGCTCAAAGCTGTGATTGTACATGATGATCACGACTTTAACAAAACATTGCCCAGAATAATAGATAGATAGATAGATAGATAGATAGATAGATAGATAGATAGATAGATAGATAGATAGATAGATACTTTTTTAATCCCAAGGGGAAATTCACATACTCCAGCATCAGCATACTGATAAAAAACAATATTAAATTAAAGAGTGATAACAATGCAGGTATAACAGACAATAACTTTGTATAATATTAACGTTTACCCCCCTAGGGTGGAATTGAAGGGTCGCATAGTGTGGGGTCTCCTCAGTCTGTCAGTGGAGCAGGACGGTGACTGCAGTCTGTCGCTGAAGCTGCTCCTCTGTCTGGAGATGATCCTGTTCAGTGGATGCAGTGGATTCTCCATGATTGACAGGAGTCTGCTCAGCGCCCGTCGCTCTGCCCTGATGTCAAACTGTCCAGCTCCGTGCCTACAATAGAGCCTGCCTTCCTCACCAGTTTGTCCAGGCTGAGGCGTCCCTCTTCTTTATGCTGCCTCCCCAGCACACCACCGCGTAGAAGAGGGCGCTGGCCACAACCGTCTAATAGAACATCTGCACCTTCTAAGGAAGTATAGTCGGCTCTGTCCTCTCTTACACAGAGCATCAGTATTGGCAGTCCAGTTAAGTTTATCACCCAGCTGCACTCCCATGTATTTATAGGTCTGTACCCTCTGCACACAGTCACCTCCGATGATCATGGGGTCCATGAGGGGCCTGGTCCTCCTAAAATCCAATTACCTGGTGTTCAGGTGTAGGTGGTTTGAGTTGCACCATTTAACAAAGTCCTTGATTAGTTTCCTATACTCCTCCTCCTGCCCACTCCTGATGCAGCCCACCATAGCAGTGTCGTCTGCAAACTTTTGCACGTGGCAGCACTCTGAGGTGTACTGGATGTATTGGAAGTCTGATGTATGTTGGCTGAACAGGACCGGAGAAAGTACTGTCCCCTGCGGCGCTCCTGTGTTGCTGACCAGAATGTCAGACCTGTGCATACTGTGCATAGTGGTTACTTTCTATTTATATTCACCATTAGGAGCCTGCGTCTGAAATGTCTCAAGTGTAAAACTGCTATTTGATGGTTGAAGGTTCAAATCCGGTATACTGATGAGTGACCAATCAAAATACATCTCTCACTAGAGAAGGCCCCTCAACTTTGACATGTGTAAGCCAAATTTCATGCTGTGTTTTGTGGAATATTACAGACAAAATTAAATATATAGGCAACAAAAACATATTCTGTGACACATTTGTTTCTTTATGCTCACATTGTATGCTTTTTTCATTCAGCACTTTTATTAATTTGCATATTTTTGTTTACAATTTTGTTCAAAATGTTCCTCCATAATTTTGTACTTTGGATTATGGATTTGTTCCCTTTGATTCTTTTCTTTATATTATGGTTATTTTTTTAATATTCTTGTAACAGCTTTGTTTTTTTTTTATTTATGATTTTCTGATATTTTACCTTGCATCCTTAGTTTTCAATTTTAGAAATGCAGTATTTTTGCTCACTTTTAAGATTTGGAAAACTCGCATTAACTTGTTCAGTATTAACAGGATAGATAGATAGATAGATAGATAGATAGATAGATAGATAGATAGATAGATAGATATGATAGGCTCTATATGATAGATAGATAGATAGATAGATAGATAGATAGATAGATAGATAGATAGATAGATAGATAGATAGATAGATAGATAGATAGATAGATAGATAGATAGATAGATAAAGGTACTATATAATTATACTTTATTCATACCCTCAGAGAGTGGGGTTTCTCACAGTTATTCATAACAGGAGTAAGTATAAGCAGGTCTGAGAAGGTTATGTGAAATGCATCCCATTTGAACCTGCATGTGTATTATATTTAAGAAACAGCGAGCAAAGAAAATTCAAACTAAACCTTAAGAATGCCAATCTAAAGAGAATGTGTTAGGGCAAAATTTTTCAGCTATATTTTTTTTGTATTATATAAAAGTTTTTATTTTTCATGTTCCACTTGAGTGAGGCAAAGCTCAGTGTAGATATTTATATTAATTAGAGATGCCCTAGAAAATTCTGTTTTTAAATGGCACATTGGCCCACATGCCTCTCACAAGAGGTAATCATTTCTAATGAGCACAAGCACATGCTCAATTAGGAAAGAAATTTTAATAAGTTAAAACTCTTATAAGGTCCAGAGTTGCACAAGGAGATATCAATCAGGGTTTGAAAGAGGCCACCACATTTCATTGGAACATGTCACTAAAGCTTTACTTTAAGTTGTAAATCTAGTTGTTAGCAAGCTCATTAAGTAAACTGTCAAGTACAAAAGTACAAAGGCTGTTTCCTTCATAACACATTCATATGCACAAAGAACAATCCTCAACCCTAGGCTATTACATGGTGTACAAACCATATTTCATCTGAGAGAGGCTTTTAGAGAGGAATTTAAAACCTTGGGCAAAGAAAATATTAACCAAACCTAAATTCAGCCATGAGTGGAGAGTCAATCCCAGTCGGAGTTAGGAGCCTGGAATGGGTGTTAACAGTTATTGGGTTGACCTTTCATAAAATCAACTATCCAGATGGTGTTGACTGATCATTATCTCCAGTTGCTAGAATGGAAGATTTTTAACAAAACATTATACTTCAGCTAGAGATATTTTAGTACTTTATCATCTTCAGTAATAAAGTTTACATAAGGCTGTATGAATAATATGTTTGAATTACCGCAGGGAGGGTGACCACCTTCCAGCATGTCCTGGGTCTTCACCGAGGCCTCTTCCCGGTTGGACGTGCCCGGAACACCTCACCAGGGAGGCGTCCAGGAGGCATCCTGATCAGATGCCTGAGCAACCTCATCTGACTCCTCTCGATGCAGAGGAGCAGCGGCTCTACTCTGAGCCCCTCCCGGATGACTGAGCTTCTCACCCTCAGACCCAGGACATGCTGGAGGGACTATGTCTCCCGGCTGGCCTGGGAACGCCTTGGGATTCTCCCGGAAGAACTGGAAGAAGTGGCCGGGGACAGGGAAGTCTGGGCTTCTCTGCTTAAGCTGCTGCCCCCGCGACCCGACCCCAGATAAGCGGAAGAGGATGGATGGATGGGTGACCACCTTATTGTCAGTCATTATCCAACCCGCTATATTCTAACTACAGGGTCACGGGGGTCTGCTGGAGCCAATTCCAGCCAACACAGGGTGCAAGGTAGTAACAAATCCCTGGGCAGGGTGCCAGCCCACTGCAGGACCCACACATCCACACACTAGGGACAATTTAGGAATGCCAATGTACCTAACCTGCATGTCTTTGGACCATGGGAGGAAACCCACACAGACACGGGGAGAACATGCAAACTCCACGCAGCAGTGCTACCCACTGCGCCACCATGCCGCCCCCCGCTTATTGTATTCCCCTTATTTGAACTGTGTGGCTTTGCTTAATTAGCAGCCAGTGCAATCAATAATAATGTATTAAATCTGTGAGTGACAGGCCAATCGATATTAGAAAAGAAGAGGTCACACAGCTCTTAGATACAGCCACCATTCAATCAAAAGCTGTCAAGTTGATTTTTTTTTTTTTCTTTTTTGCCTATTTCATTCTCCTTTCAGTATTATTCTTTAAAAGTAGAGACTGTTGGGAAGGCCACCAAAACAGTATACTACAATCACTGTAAAGCATCACTAACTGAAGCCGGGTTAGAAATTATACTCAAAGGAACCCTGTGAAAAATGAAAGAGGACACAAAGGTGCAATTTAAGCATCTCACGATATATAGAATTATATTCCTTTTCTTAGAGATAGCTAATTACATGTCACTTATGTGGTGAATTATGTAATAAAAACAGGAAATTTTTACAATGTCAATGGGTATGTCTGTGCTACCCACTGGCAGCTTTGCACTGCAGGCAGATAAGAACTGACAGGCCAGAGAATAAGGCCAATCAAAACAGACATGGCCATGTCTAGCCAATCTACTTCACTCTTTTGTGAGGAAAGAGGTCATAAATCAGCCCTGAGCCACCAAACTCAAAGTGCACCTTCAGACTGCCGACAGATTTATTGAATCATAATGGACCAAACAGTGGGTATGCATAACTTATACTACTGCAGTTTCGGGTTGGTGGTGTACTTCCAAGATTTACAAATCCCACTTTCATTTAGGTAACTTGGGCGATATTCCAAATTAATTTACAACTGGACATAAATCTATTTTGGCTTTTTTCAGAACAGGAATCCTTAAAGTTTAAAAAAAAAAAAACGCTTAAAAAGAAGACCACAAAACAAAAACAGATATATACACAGATCGCTAGATAAACAGAGAGAATTTACAATTATTTATTCAATGAAAAATAAATTAATTTGCTATTTTCACCAGTGGGAAAAATAAGTCTACCCTTAACTCTAATAATTGCCAGTGTTATTTTCTATGCTGTGATATGCTGGGCTGGAAACATCACTTCAAGAGCAGCTCACCAAATCTACAAGCTAATTAAAAGGGCAGGCACAGTTATGGGATGCTCTCTAGACCCCCTGTAGGTCGTTGAAAAGGAGAGAATTAAAATAAAGCTGAGCGCCATTATGAACAAAGTTGCACATCCTAGCTCTGACACCCTAACACTGATTTCAGTCAATGAATCATTCAGCAGAAGTGTGTGAAGAAACATGACAGGGGGCTCCTTTATGCCAACAGCAATACACCTGCTAATGCCTCACTGGGACTGTGATGGTCAAGTCAGAACTTCATTTTCTGTTTACATTTTCTTGCTTTTTAGTCAATCTGGTGTATGTTTAGACCATAGTGTTGGTGTATATTTATTTATCTGCCCATTTGTGAATTTAAATACAGTATTTAAAGAGCTTTTGTAAAAAGCCAAAAATTTCCCCTGGGGACAAATGAAGTATCTATCTAATAGCTGGTTTTGCCGCATCAACTACACATTTTCATTAACTGTCTAGCAGTCTCTAACATCGACTGTGAGAAATTTTCCCACTCCTCCATGTTGACTTCTTTCAGCTGTGTGATGTTTGAGGGGTTTCTTACATGCACAGTTCATTTCAAATTCCCCCACAGCATCTATATGGGATTCACATCCAGGCTTTGCCATTCTAGAACCCTCCATTTCTAACTTTTCAGCCATTCCTTAGCGGAGTTTTTGGTATGTTTAGGGTCACTGTTTTGCTGCAATGTCCACTTTTGGTCGAGTTTCAGTCTTCTGACAGTTGGTCTCATATTATCCGTAAGCATCTTCTGGTGCATTGAAGAATTCTTGTGATTTTTTTGATGTTGAGCTACCTAATCCCTGATGCAGCAAGAGCAGGCCCAAACCAAAACATCTCCACCACCATGCTTAACAGGTGCTATCAGGTTAATTTGTTAAAATACTGTTGTTGCTTTTTGACAAACAGGTCTTCTGGTGGTGTAGTCTAATAACCTTATCTGTGCCTTGTCTGTTCATATCACATTGATCAAAAAGTCCTGGTGTTTGCCTAGGTGATCATGGGAAAAGTTTAGTGCTACTCTGATGTTCCTTCAGGTCAGCAAAGGTTTCCTCCTGGCAATCCTCTCACATACTGTAGATCTAATTCATGCACATGGTAGACTCATGCATATTGACACCAACAGTAGCAAGAGCTACATGTAAGTGCCATGATTAAATTATGGAATTCTTAAGGAAGTCTTTCATTACCTTGAGTTCTTCACTCGGGCTGAACTTGCTGGAGTGGACTGGCCTAGACATGTTGTCAGCTGTTTGAAATCTTCCCTACTTTCAGGTGATCTTCCTGAAGGTCAAATGGTTGACTTCCAATTGTTTGAGATCTTTTTAAATCCCTTCTCAGGCTCAAAGGCATCTATGAGCTCCTTTATGATGGCCTCAGAGAGTTCTTTCGATTTTGGCATGGTAATGACAGACACACCCTTCGGCAACAAAGAGCAAACCAAACTAAACATCTCAAGTTTAAGTAAGATAAGATCAGACAAGATCCTCTCTAATACTGTTCTAATCAGTTGCACCTCATCTGGGAAACCCAATTCTACTTTTAGGTATTTGAGTCAGTGATAAATGTATGGGTTGTACTTCTTCCACATGCAAAATTTGAATTTATATTTATTTAAAATATTCAATGGACTACAAAATACAAAATTTGGCATGATATATGTTACATTATATCACATATATCTGTACATACTGTTTAAATGAGGATCAAATCTTGATATGTCCACATACTTACTTTTTCGATCGATCGATCGATCGATCGATCGATAGATAGATAGATAGATAGATAGATAGATAGATAGATAGATAGATAGATAGACCTAATAGGAATCAAATCCTGCTGTCTCCCAAGTCCCTGTCTGCCACTTACAGTGGCCTAACCTTCCACAAGCACGCCAGTCTTCTTAGATTTCTAGTTTCTCTTCTCCCGTCCCCCATTTCTTTTTCCTCTCCTTTCTTTTTCAGACGCCACACAGTAAAGTGCTACCGACCTGGAAGACTGGCTTCAGGCATCTTTCTGACATTACTTCTGACCCTTTTCCTCTGTGAATGCCAGTCTAGTCTAGAGATCCCTTTAGGGCTCCCTCCTTAGACTCCTTCGTGTAACAGCACTGTCTGTCAGGTTTGCGCCCATGTTAACATTAAAAGTCTTCTGACCCAAATGATGGTCAGAATCCTGCTGACTATGCCACTGTCACAAGAATGACAATAAAACATTATAAAGTTTTGGGACAACCACTCGTATAATACTCCTTGGCTGAAAAAAGGTATTTTTTGAAGATAGGAAATTGTTCAAACAACTGAGTCCGAAAGAGAACTATAGTATATAGATAAAATGGCGACTTGAAAGGCCATTGTAGGAAATGATGTCATTGGGGCTGGAAATGGAAGTGATAGATAGATAGATAGATAGATAGATAGATAGATAGATAGATAGATAGATAGATAGATAGTGTAAGATATGGCGGCCATGTACCCGCCAATATCAGAGGTAGGACGGAAGTGGCATCATCAGTGGGGAGGACCAAGAGTTCTTCATGCCCTATGACCGGAAGTGACATCAACAGATAGATAGATAGATAGATAGATAGATAGATAGATAGATAGATAGATAGATAGATAGATAGATAGATAGATAGATAGATAGATAGATAGATAGATAGATAGATGGGCCATTATTAAGACTGAGGCCACTGCAATGGTTAAGAAGCTCCGCAGTGTCAAAGACTGCTAGGTGAGGGATACGATTCAGACAGAACTAATTAAGTTCCTAGATGTTATTGGTGTGTATTATAGACCTCTACAATGCTGTATGCAAGTGTATGACATGCCAGGCACAATGTCTTGGAAATCACCTTATTCTAAAATGTAGACCCAAAGGTTTGTTGTATCAACCAAGGCTTCACATTTATTAGCCACCTCATGAAATACTACAGTGTGTGTTGGAAAGTTCAGCAAAGAGACAATTCTCTGATTCAGGAGGAGAAATGAAAACTCTGTCCTAGACAAGTGAGCATCAACAAACTTGTTGCTTCTGCATAGATATTTCAAGGGTTGTGGGAGTTTTCCAGTTCCGTCTGTGATCATTTTGTTGACCTTCTGATGTCTTATGAAATCCGTCAAAGGTATTACTAGTATATAGTGTCCTGGACTTGCCAATTATTTTCTGTATTTGCACAATAACAGAGGCACACAAGGCATTAGTTCACATTTATCTAAACTGAGTAAAAGGTTTTTGTATTAATTTGTGTAAGTGATTTTTCCTAAGTGTCAAGGCCCAAAAAGTACCCAGTTTGGGGGCATAAAGGTAACTTTTTTACTATTTACAGAGGATGTTGTTAGTCTTATCTGACTGAGGTAGTTCACCAGTGAGGTGAATCAGCAAATTTAATGTAATGGTCATGCCCTGAAGAAGCGTCTCTTATTCTCTGCAGATTGTGATCCTACTGTAGTCATTAAAGCATGCTACTTATGCCAGCTTTATTTGTTGTCTGGTGTTTATATTGACAAATTCCTGTGTGGCTGGCTTACCGGCAATAAAGTGTTCTGAATCTGAATCTGAGGTGAGAGAAAAGCTGGTGCTACTGGTGGAGAAGAACATGGAGGAGATCCAGGACATGTTGGACAGATTACATCCCTCAGCTGTTATGGAAACACCTGTGAATTTCGCAGAATTAGATGAAAATGGTAGTCTGGTCATTTTAGTCTGCACCCACCAAACATTCCTATCAGGAAAATTGACAATGAGATGAGATGTACTTGATATTTCTGATAAATACATGGGGGTACCCAAAAATAACCAGAATCTGTACCTGGCAAGCAATCTAGGCTTAGTTGCGAATTTCGCCACTCAGTGAAGCATACTTAAAGTTATGTAGCAGTTTGCCAAGTGGCATTGCTCTGTATTGTTCACACGTTCATTCCATGTCGGTTTTTCATGGTGCTCATTAAACACATTCTGTGATTTTTGTGATGGGTGATCATAAAGAAAAGCAAGTCTGCATGAAAGTTTGTTTCCTCTTAGGGAAAACAGCTGCTGAAACTGTAGTGATGCTTGAAACTGTACTTAAAGTGGAAGCATTAAGTAAAACACTGGTCTACGAGAGGAAATGTCACTTGAAGACCAACCAAGATTTGGCCGACCTTCCACAATTAGAAATGACAAAAATCTTGAAAAACTCTGCAGTGCAATTTACGGAGATCATCGTCAGACTATTGAAGAGATTTCTGAATTGACTTGAGTGTCTGAGTTCTTGCCACATTCCCTAGTCACCTGATCTTGCTCCATGTGACGACTTCTTGTTCCCGCATATGAAAACAAGAACTCAAAGGAAAGCATTTTTGGACCGTCAAAGAAAAATAGCTGCAGGCCTTGGACAATGTTCCTCTTCAGCAATTCCAAAAATGTTTCCACCAGTGGGAAAACCACTGGGACAAGTGCATTCAATCACGTGGAGAGTACTGTGAAGGAGATTAAAATTTATGTAAGTAAAAATTATTAAAACAATTTTTTTTTTAAATTCTGGTTATTTTTGGGTACCCCCTCGCATTTCTGTTAAAACGACAAAATGGTGGTGCATTAGTTAGCACTATTGCCGCACACATCTTGGAGGGTGGGTTTGAATATTGGTTTGGTTAATCTCCATGTGCAGTCCCACAATCTTTTTTTTCCAAGTTGATTGGTTGCCCATGAAGGTGTGTACGCCCAGTGATGTACTGGTGCTCTGTGAAGGAAAGATTCCTGCCAAGGTTGGATCCAGCCCTCTTAAACCCTGATGAAATGAATTCTCATAGATATTATAGACCGTTTAAATGCCCTGGTACATTACTGTGCCGATATACACTACACATTCAAAAGACTTAAATGTAAAGGATGCAAGTCAATATATTTGATAACATTGTGAGACTATATGCAGATAAAGGTCTTATTATTCTCCCCTTTAAACCCTCAACATATGTTGTTAACCACCATATGTCAACAGAGATTATGTGTTTAACTCCAAGTTTAAACCTTTTTCAACACATATCTGTGTGAAAAACACCTACAATCAGCTTTAAGGCTTGGCATAGCTGCTAAATGTAACAGAACACTTTAAGATTTAAAGCAAGTCTCCTCACGAATTATAACAAGAGCAGACCCTAAAGGCACCATCTCATGCCACACCACAACACTTCATATCCCCTCTAATTAGAAAAATACTCCACAGTATTAAGCTAATTCAGACCTCTCCCCATACAGCCTCCTTTCCAACAATCTCTGTGCACAACCCAGCGTCTCCTGGACTAGCAGCATGGCACAAGACAGCGTTGGTAACTTCAAGGGAGCTGTAGTCTATAGGAATGAGGCACTGTGGATGAGTGAGCACTAAAACATTAGTTAAGGCCTGACCCTGAATGCGAGGAAGACTTTTGGTTCAACAGGAGTTCTGCTTTATATGTTAGAACTCGCTGGAAAGTCAAGAGGATCTCAGCCAGCAACTGCTTAGGCAGCTGTGCGAAAAAATTGGAAACTGATTAAGAAGAAGTGATTGATTTCAGGAAACTGAATACTTCACATCTTCATTTTCTTCCTTAAGCACAGCTATAGTAGTCATTAAAGTCATTTCTGTATAGAATGGTCCATACAGTACTTCCATGTAATTTACACTTTAGTGATACAACAGAAAAAAACTCAAAGGAAGGCTTTACAATTATATACAACCAATTGTATTATGCAATAATAAAGAATCTTGAACAATAACCTAAATAATATTAATTCCATACACACATAAGTGTAGAGTTAAATGAGCAAGAAATTGAATCAAATGGACAATTTCAACAATATTTCATTTAAAACTTAATACTTTGGGTCAAATGGAGTAATAATAAGCAGCATAAATAAACCAGGGGTTTAATGTCTCTGTCCAACTCCACCTTTATAGATCTTGGTGTGTGTGAGTTGGGTGTGTGCTCATTTCTATCTATTTATCATCCAGCATGTGTGCTGGTGGGGCACACAGTCTCACGGCTATCTCCACTTACACAATACATTACAGTACAGTTTATTTTTGTATAGCCCAAAATCACACAAGAAGTGCCGCAATGGGCTTTAACAGGCCCTGCCTTTTGACAGCCCCCCAGCCTTGACTCTCTAAGAAGACAAGGGAAAAACTCCCAAAAAACCCTTGTAGGGGAAAAAAATGGAAGAAACCTTGGGAAAGGCAGTTCAGAGAGAGACCCCTTTCCAGATAGGTTGGCCGTGCAGTGGGTGTCAAAAAAAGGGTGTAAATACAATACAATATACAAAAGAGAACACAAGTAATCCTCAATACAATACAATAGTACAATAGAAATATTATAAGTACAGAGCAGAATATATCACATAATAGGAATTGGATTTGTTTAGAGCCATGGAGACCTCGGCCATCAAGCGGCCTCCCCCTGTTGGCCATTCCACAGCTGAGACAGTGCTGGGCCAGCCAATCTGATGATTCCAGTGCTCCTCCATCAGAGATAACTCTTCCTTAGGCAGTGTTTTATCTTAGTAGAGTAATATATGTATTGCTCTACTTTCCCCTATTGTATTATTAATATGTAGCCTTAGAATGCCTAATCTCACAGACTTACCACTGTTTATAAAGTATTATTCTATATAATACCTTATCCCCCACCTTCCCTTCTATATCTATAACCTCAGGTAACTAGATGTAGTAAAAAGACAAGCAGGAGTTAAGTTACACATAAAATAATGTATTACTGATAATATTCATAAATAATAACAACATGCAAAGTACATTTGAATATTGGCAACCATACAACCTGATCAAATGGTGATGTGTAATTCAGGTGGCACACAGACTTGTAGTTACTTAAAATGTCTCTAGTTAGGGCATCATTGGTGCTCAGCTTTCAGCCACATGGCTGTTCAATATGGCTGCTGAGCTGTGCTCTTCATTGTGTTGTCTTCATCAGTTGTTAGCAAGAGATGCTTCTTTTCAGGTGTTAGTAAGAGAGAGATTGTGAGGTTAAGCACGTACATTTATATAGATGTTCTGTCCAACCCCTACAGCCAATGGGACATCATAGTACTTAAAGGCCTCTGAGACAAGCCAATTCCAAACAGCCATACCTCAGACTAATAGGGAAAATAGAACATCTTAACATCTGTCCCCAAACCATATGTTAATGTAACCTGGCTTCTTTGCGGGTGTTGAAAGACTTTTGCAGAAAGAAACTCGTCAAACTGGTATAAGACACATTCCCCAAATCCTGTTGTAAAATTACAAAAAAACGTAGTTGTTAACTAACGGGTTGGGTGGTTAAACACGAATGCCTCTCACCAAAGTAACACTAAATTACATTGCTTTGACTAAAATACAAATAAACACATACAAAATATTTATCAAGTTATATGCAAAATCATATATCACAACAGGCAGGCAAACAGCAAACTTCTATCCTTAGAGTAAGTCTGTGTGTCCATCAATCTGATTAGTCAGTTTGTATTTGGTGACGCAATGAAAGAGGAAATGCAAGTGCAAGGAGGAGTAACAGCATGGGAGGCATGTGGAGAGTTGTTTTCAAAGATGGCAAGTATAAACGCAGACAATATGCGAGAAAGTGGCCTCGAAAATAATGAGTCTGAGAAGCAGGCTTTATGGGAATATGCTTGAGAGACTCTGCTCCTTAGAAGAATTGTTCACACACACATAAATTGAGAGGAAAGTAGCTGGAAGTGCTAAATAGGGCAAGAGGGAAAATAATTTAAAAATATTTGCCATTACCTGTCTTCAACAGGTAACATAGCTACTAATTAAATCAAATATGCATCTCAAAAACTACTCTTGCAAGAAATGTTCTAAATTAATAGGCCAGGTCCCATGACTAAATGGAGCAGACTGCAAACATCTGAAAAAATTTAAACAATGTTTATGGCAGTTATCTTTGGACGTAAGTCAAACTGTTTTTGAAGGATACGGTGATAAGTAGTGGACCAAAAACAAAAGGACTTCAGTGTGTAGCAAATGTAACACGATGAAATGTTTGAAAAATTATCATCTTGGTGTTCAGGGAGGATATCTCAGAAATCACTTGTTTTGTAATATTCCATATTTGCTAAGATGTAGTCTATCAGGGGCACTACACAAGGGGAAAAAAAAGCATAATAAACTAATTCAAAGAGAAAATACTAAAGCCAGGTACAGAGCCCTGACCTATACAGAACATTCACAGTACTCGTTGTTTCCTTTGTTTTGTTTTTCAACATTTTAATGACCTCATGCTGAACGTTCTTGTCACATTTTTCATCTAAGGACCCTTTCATGTTGCATTTTGAAACTGTATCAGACACGGCATATTTCAGAACTAAGGGCTGCAGAAGAGGCTTTGTCTGTATTTTATCTAAATAAAAGAATTAATAAGACATGTTTCTTATTCATAAGCCTAAGATATCTGGCTGGTCCCTAACAAAGGCTCACTTTCCTGTAGGATTCCCTACTGTATATCTGTTAAGGAGGAGTGAAATTTATAATTCAGATATATGATGGCCACTTTATTAGGTGCAGACGCTCCCCTAAATAGCAATCCATTAGATGCAGACATGATCAAGAGATTTAATTGATGTTTGTATGTATGATCCAAGGGACTCTGACCATGGTTTGATTATTGGGCAAAACATAGTGACTGTACTATGTGAAATACTGATGACCTCTCAAAATTTTTGCTCACTACAATCATTAGAGTCTGCAGAGGATGGTGCAATAAAGAAAAGCGTCCAGTTGAGTGACAGTTCTGCGGTCAGAAACATTGCAAGAGGTCAGGGGACAATGGGCAGCATTGTTCAAGATAACAGAATTCCAGTAAAAAAATTCAGGCAGATGTAGCCTGACCTGACAAATCTTGATTTTTACTACAATATAATGATGGTACTATAAGAATTTGGCATATACTTTATGGATCCCTCATACCTTGTGTTAATGCTGATAGATAGATAGATAGATAGATAGATAGATAGATAGATAGATAGATAGATAGATAGATAGATAGATAGATAGATAGATAGATAGATAGATACTTTGTCACCAAAACAGAGATATAAATTTTAGAGTTTCCAACTTTCCAAACCGTTTCACCTATTGAATTGAAATGTGGTACACATATACTATGTGACATCTACTATCCGCTTTCGGGGTGATGATTTGTATTACTCTTTTTATTTTATTTTATTGTAGAATCAACTCTCTGCAGCGCGCAGCAGAGCCAGCAGGGCGGCTGTGCAGCGCATGCATATGGGCGCCGTTCTCATTCCCTACCACCTTCGCTAATCATTCTTGAGACAGATTGAAGACTTAAGTGCCAGCTTAAGTGAGAAATTAAAGAAAATGTACTAAGTAATTGCAAAACAAAAACTAACTTAATCAGTTTAAACGCGAAAAGATGCTGACGAAAGAAGAGAAGCAGCGGGCCGCTAGGGTGGAGAAAAGAAGAGCTGCTCAGGAAACAGCAAGCACATCAACCTCTGAGCAAAGAAATGGTAAATGTACTAAGAAAGAGGAGGAAAACTAGGAATGCTCAGGTCAAGTGTATTCACTGCACGTTATCGCGCAGTACGCCATTACTGGTATATAATCTATACTAATAAAAGGCAAAGCCTTCACTCACTCACTCACTCACTCATCACTAATTCTCCAACTTCCCGTGTAGGTAGAAGGCTGGCTCATTCATTACAGCTTACTTACAAAAGTTAAGCAGGTTTCATTTCGAAATTCTACGCGTAACGGTCATAACGGTCGACAACGTCCACCATGTTGAGCTTTCTTATTTATGGCCCCATCTTCACGAAATTTGGTAGGCGGCTTCCCTGCGCTAACCGAAACCAATGTACGTACTTATTTCAGTGGTATGACGCCACTGTCGGCCACCTTATTGAACTTTCCAATGGTCTTTGTTACTTATGGGCCCATCTTCAAGAAATTTGGTAGGCGAGTTCCCAACGCTAACTGAATCCTACTTACGTACATATATACGTCCATAGCCTGCAGCTCGGTCACCGTGTGAGGCAGCATTGGGTCCCCCATCCCAACGCCTCCCACGTTGTTGGCTGCCTGCCTATATAAGGCCGTCGGTCGCTCCAGTCTCTACATTCCCTTCTTTGCTTCGCCACGGGATTCACGTCTCCCTGCTGATAACTACAGACTTTTTATTTAATCCACGGCTTGTTAATTACGATTATAGTTATTGTGTAGGTATTTTAGTCTTACTTTACATTGTTCAGGTGCCAATTTCCTTTATTGTTCCAACTGTACCCCCATTAACATGTCTATCGAGGTGATCACCATTGATCAAAGAACTGTCACTTACCGAGTGGTTTCCATAACTGGAGATGGCACCTGCCTTTTCCATTCTCTTTGTTACATATTGCACGGCCATATCAGGCTCACTCTTGATATCCGGAGGAACATTGTGTCTTATGTATTGAATGACTGGGACAGGTTCAAGGTGTGGACTGATGACGGTACAGGAGATAATTAGACTACACAGGAGCACTAGAAGAGTGAAATGCTTAAGCCCTTCACCTATGGATCTGCCTGTGAGTTGATGGCTGCCGCTGAATTGTTCGGTTGTTGCTTTCAAGTGTACCGAAATGGCCAAATATTTTACACCTTTCGACAACCGCCAATGCCTCTTAAACATCTTAGATTCACAGGTGACGATTTCAGTAGTGGACACTTTGATGTTTATGAATGTTTAAACTCTCAAAAGCTGGATGTAAAGTTATCGATGAAACCGGCTGTATACTTACAAGGCTTGACAGATGCCAGTTAGTCTTCTCAATGGCTTCTGAACACTGTCTGACAGTTGATAGTGTAGAGTCCACTACGACACCTAAATCTTTCTCATGAGGTGTACTCTTAATTGTCAGACCTCCCATTGTGTATTTAACTCTAACATTTTTACTTCCTATGTGTAATACTTTACATTTACTTACATTGAATTGCATCTGCCACAAATCTGCTCAATCCTGTATGCTGTTCAAGTCCTCTGTGATGATTTAACGGGTTCCAAATTATCTGCCACACCACCTACCTTGGTATCATCTGCAAACTTAACCAGCTTGTTAATTATATTCTTTTACAAATCATTTATATATATTAAAATAGCTGCGGAGCTAGCACTGACCCCAGTGGAACACCACTCTTAACATAGATACGTGTCTAGATATGTGATATACTGAATAAAGCAGACATTTAGCAAAAATTGAAGTTCTTTATTTTGAAAGATTTTTCCCTTATTGGGTGAAGGTGTCACCTGGAAAGTTGGAAATCTAAAATCTGACCTCATTTTATAGGAAGTACAGAAACCAGCAAAAACAACACTGATTTGCTATGAGGGTGTTTTGATGTTTCTCAAGGCAGTAATGCAGATGTTGTCAAACAGGGACTTGAGGGTTAAATGAAAAGGCGGCTGCTATGTGGATCACGAGCTGGTAAACTGCATTTAATCAGACGTGAAATTAAAAAGCTGCCTTTCAGTGTGTGTGTGTGTGTGTGTGTGTGTGTGCGTGTGTGTGTGTCTGTCTAACCCCCTACCATGCACATTAGTGAGTGCATAAGCTCAGACAGTCTGATCAGGATCAAGTCTTAATCAGTGCAGTGAGGCCTGAGGCTCATTAGACGATCAGATTTGTAAAACTTGCACTCACTTTGCGTTTGATTGCGGAGCTTGAATTAAAAAAAAAAATAAAAAAATCTGGTTTTAAAAGTACAGCAAAAAAAAAATAAATAAATAAAATGTTGCAACTCATTAAGAAAACTATTTGGTACAAGAGCCAGGGTAAGAATAGACTTAGATAAGGAAACCTTTCATTCATTTATTTATTTTTCAGAACCTGTTTATTTTAATTCTCTGTCATATGTGTGTCCCCCATCATTGGGTCATAAAACTGTAACCAACCCGGGATGGGATGCCAGTCCATGAAGTGGCACAATCACAAATACACACAACTGGACTTGCATCAGTTAAACTAATTTGGTGCACATGGAGAGTATGCAAACTCCACAAAGACCGTAAAAAGATGACTACATAAGCATTTTTGTAGGAGCATATGCACCCTGCTCGGGTCAAGAGGAAGTATCCTAAACCTTTCCCAGGTGGTTCTGGAGAACAGAGCTAAACAAAATAATTCAGTCTTTGCAGATATCCTTGTGCCATCAGTCTTTTCCTATAAAGCTCATTCCATGGTCACTGAGCTGCTTGCGGAATGTTAAGAGGCAACTTAATAAAATGAGCTCCTTCCCAGTCCATCTTGGCGGTGATCTCATCAGCCCTGCCTCTACTGTAAAGAATCTCGGTATTATTTCTGATTCCTCCCTTTCTTATTCTGCCCACATAAATCACATTAAGAAACTTTCTTACTTTCACCTCCGTCACATATCCTGTGTTCACTCTTTTCTTTCCTTTTCTAATGCTGAGAAACTTGTCCCTGCTTTTATCACATCCCGCATCGATTATTGTAATTCCCTACTGGCAGGTGCCCCTTCTAATCTTATATCACAGCTCCAGTTGATTGAAAACTCGGCTGCAAGAGTCCTTACTCGAACCAGTAACAGCGAGCACATCACACCCATCCTGCTTCACCTTCACTGGCTCCCTGTGTCTTACAGAATCGAATATAAAATTCTACTAATAACCTACAAAGCCTTAAACGACCTCACGCCAAACTACATCAGTGACCTTCTCCATCACTGTGTGCCTGTCCGCCCAGTAAGGTCCTCTGATTCTGGTAATCTTGTTGTGCCTCACACTAACCTTCACTCCATGGGTGACAGCAGGGCCTTCAGCTGTATAGCGCCCAGACTCTGGAATGACCTACTGAAATTAATCAGGTCAGCTGACTCCATGAATTCTTTTAAAAAACAACTCAAAACTCATCTGTTCAGGAAGGTTTTTAGCTCTGCTTGACTTTATTACCTTCTCTCAGTTTACCTCCATGTCAAGATGCTCATGTAATCTGTGTGTGTGTGTGTGAGACCATCAATTATGTTTTCTGTTAGTCTTAATCTTCTTTATTTATTTATCTGGTTTAGTACAATGCTATATACGGTATACCCTGCCTCTTCTATCTTAAACTCTTAAATTCTATCTTAAACTCTGTGAAGTGCCTTGAGCATGGGAAAGGCCCTATATAAATAACATGTATTATTACACTGTATTATTATTATTAAGAGGCAGATGTAGTGCAAACTAGATAACTGATTGGTGTTGTATGTTCAGGTTTTGCATTAAAAGTTGTGAATAAGTCTGTAGGTAGAACAAGATTTTACAAGAACACTGAAATATTATCACTTAAAATAAAAATTAAAAGAAACAGAACAGTATACAACACTGAAGCCCAAATAAAAAAAAGTGATATGTGGGAGGCTCACAGACCAGGAGTGGACCTTGTAGAGTATGTCAGTTCATAGAGAAAAACATAATAGAGCCTGCGATACATTATAGATAGATAGATAGATGTGAAAGATAGATAGATAGATAGATAGATAGATAGAAGAAGGGCACCATATAGATAGATAGATAGATAGATAGATAGATAGATAGATAGATATAGATAGATATAGATATAGATAGATAGATAGATAGATAGATACATAGATAGATAGATAGATAGATAGATAGATAGATAGATAGATAGATAGATAGATAGATAGATAGATAGATAGATAGATAGATAGATGCTTTATTAATCCCAAGGGGAAATTCAAACATGTAGGGGTGGGGTAGGCAAGAATCCAGTCATTAAACATTTGGGTAAGTCGTAGATGTCACTAGAAGGTCTGAGTCACCACGACACAATGGTCATCTCACATTCACTACAGCACAATGGCCATTTAAATGCAGTCTTCGGGCTTCTAAGATTAGGTAATGGCATGCAGACAGAACAATATACTGTATAATTTGAGTTAGGGTGGTGTCAATGGACCTGAGCTCACCCTCCACCTCTATGTTTCCTGAAGACATGGTTCATTATGGCTCAGAGAGGCACATGGGCATCGACTTATACCCCTCACTCATTCCCCTATGCTTTAAAAAATAAAGAAAGAAGAAGATGTTTTTCAAGTGATCACTCTGGACCACCCCTGCATGGTTTATGTAAAATGTACAAAACCCTAAATGCTGAAACTATTAAGAAGCGAAGATAAAACCTTAAGTCGGTATATGATTTATAACTGAGCTAAAAGGTCATGGTTAAAACATGTCAGCCAACAACTTTGGGGACATCTTTCCAAGATTATTCTGTTCCAGCTGCTCTTTCTCATGATGAACTCCATGTAGCAAACAATCCTGAGATGACATTTGGGGCTCTACTCCTGGCACTGCATCTCTTTCCACAACACTCAACTTGTCTTGGCTTGGCTTGTATCATAAAAAGAATTGGCGGTGCGCCAGACTACTAACTGGAAGAACCGCTCAAGTCTCTCGGGGTGGGAAAAGACAGATCTGAGCAGGGTGGCCTCAAGTTGGAAGAGAGGCCAGCACTTCCTGTAAACTCCATAAGCCCAAGAATAACTTGGATGACATAACTTACCAACGGCTGCTGTTACATAACTGCTGAGCAACGTCAAAGCATGTTTGCCATCTTTTGGGAGTTCATCAATTAGATTAGAACGGCTACTGCACCAGGACAAGACAGCTGGCAAATGACACTCATTCATTCATTCAATTTTAACAACATGAGAGAGACACCGGGCAGGTGGGGTATTTCAGAAGACATGTAACTGAAGACTGCTGCTTCTGGCCGGCTACATTCTCTTCTCTATTGTTTCAGGGTCAACAAAGTGGTACATGAAATTACATATACTTGTATACTATACATATACTGTATATGTATTTTAAAATGAGTTCATCAAGAACACGTGGACATAGCTGGAAACTTGTTAAGGGTAAATTTCACACAAACAGGACGTTTTTCTTCTCACAACGAACCACAGACACTTGGAATAAGTGACCAAGTAGTGTGGTAGACAATATGACTTTAGGGACTTTCAAAACTCGACTTGATGTTTTTTTGGAAGATATAAGTGGATAGGACTGGCGAGCTTTGTTGGGCTGAATGGCCTGTTCTCATTTAGTGTGTTCTAATGTTCTACACATATATTAATGTTGGATCAGTATTAAAATATTGATTTTTGGCATCGATGCCAGCTTTTGGACCTTAGTACCAGTATCAAAACAGTTCAGAAGCAAATAAAGAAAACTCCAAAACCCCACTGCCTTACTTCAGCCTCTCTTGTGCACCGTGCAATCAATGTGCCTTCCTGGTGCGCCACACCACTGCATGGCACATAATGCCACTTCTATCTTGAGAATCCTGTTTGAATGACTCTCATGAAGTCACAATCATATCGAAGCAAAAGGAGGTGTGGACCCTGTCAAGTCATGACTGCGACTATACAAGGTGTGGCGTCCCGCCATCAAGCCTTGGGTGAGTCAAAGCTTTGGGGGGAGGGATGGGATAGGTGTTTGGCTGTTTTCTAGAAAACTAGCGTTCACTTCTAGTGCTGAAAGTACTGAAATGCTGGTACCGTACCGTTTGAAAATTTTCTTTTTGCACCAGTAAACTGTATGACCCCCAACACACATATAATGCCTTCAGAAAGTATTCAGACCCCTTAACTTCTTACACATTCTTTTTTGTTGCAGTCTTATGCTTAAATCATTTGAATTCATTTTTCCCTTCATTAAACAAGTCTCAAAACCCACCCCTGAATGACAACGTGAAGAAGGGATTTTAGGAATTTTTGGGAACGTATTAAAAATAAAAACCTGAAATATCACATTGACACAAACATTCAGACCTTTTGCAGTAACAACTTGAAATATGGCACATATCTGTCCATAGAATGTTCAATTTATATCGAGCAAACACCAAGCCATAAGGTCAAATGAACTGCCTGCAGGGCTAGAGAGACAGGATTGTGTTGGGGCACGGATTTGGGGAAGGGTACAGAAAAAAATTATGCACTATTGATAGTTCCCCCGGAAGTTTAGAACAACCATGACTTCCTAGAGCGGAGCAATCGGGGGGAGAAAAGCTTTGGTAAGAGAGCTGACCAGGAACCTGATGGTCACTATGGTAGAGTTTCAAATAGCTTGTGTAGAGATGGGAGAAACTTCGAGAAGGACGACAACACTCCTCTAAATGTGGGCGTTGTGGCACAGTGGTTAGAATTTATTTAGATAGATAGATACTTTATTAATCCCAAGGGGAAATTCACATAATCCAGCAGCAGTATACTGATACAAAAAAACATTATTAAATTAAATAGTAATATAAATGCATGTAAAAGCAGACAATAACTTTGAGTAATGTTAGCATTTATGCATCAATCAATCAGTTTCAAGTACTGTTTCATAACATAATACTCTCACACTGCTGTAATCCAATTCAGGGTCACAGGGAGTTGGAGAATATTTGAGCAAAAATGGAGGCAAGGGAGGAACTTGCCCATCCCTGGGCCCACTCTCACACACACCTACCCATGCTCTGCATTCCCCAGTTAACCTAGCTTGCATGTCTTTGTGATGTGGAAGGAAAACCCAAGGACTCGAAGCAACACCCCGCACAGGTCTGGGGATGACGTGCAAACTCAACAAGGACAGTCCTGGGACCAGAATTTGCACTCAGACCTCCTTTGGTATAAAGAAGCAATGCACTCTGCAGTTCAATTTAAACATTTTAGAAATATAATAAAGCAAGTTAAGTCTCATTACTCTTAAAGACCACTTCTCCCCATCTAAAAGCTTGTCCAACATCACTTTACAAAATACTCAAGTTGCCATCAAAAACAGTTACACTTCCTCTTATGTGTCCACAGCCTACATACATAAGCTGACCTTCAACATGATAATACTAACCAAAAGCAAATCAGAAAGGAAATACAGATTAAAGAAACTGGACTTCCTTTTAACAGAAATACATAAAAGGGACATCTTGCTGCTATCCACACAGTACACATTTGGCTCACATTTCCACATCTGAAGCAGAGAACAGAATAATATATATATATATATATATATATATTATACTGTATATATATATATATAAATATTCACACACACACACAGACTCACACATTACAGCTCACATTTCATGCTTAAAAATACTGATGATGCCATTTTTCCATAATCTTAGCAGCATTTCAAATATCCTTACATGTATCCAGCATGAGGGCAGACACGAGACTGCAGATGTTCAACGATAAACATCTGGCTGCTATACATTATGCAGATAGACTACGACTTCCCCCATATGGAATAGATTACCACCCAGGATCACTGGTAATTAAGGATTAAGGATCTGTGATATACATGAACACTCGACAACATGCAAGAAATGAGTATTATCCCAGAATTAATTATTATTTATGTAGTAGCTATTTCAGTAGGGAACCCAACACAGTCTCAAGTAGTCTGGTAGACATCAGGACTTTAGGGACCTTTAAAACTTGACGTTATGTTATTTTGGAAGAATTAAAACGGACAGGACTGGAGAGCTCTGTTGGGCTGAATGACCTAGTAGGTGTCAGATGTGGTGGTTTTAGCATCTAAGAAACTGATGACTTGCTGGGATTAAGCGAGTGGCAGTTCTGCGAATGAAAATGCCTTATTAATGAGAAAGGTCAGAGGAGAATGGTAGAACTAGTCTAAGGTAACAGAAAGGCCACAAATACTCAAAATACAGCTCTTGACAACAGTACTGTGCCAATCAATGGGAAGATTGACCATCTCCCCACTGGGCATACAAAGATGGACCTTTAACATCTCGTCACATGTGACCTAATTTTTGTTAGGCCGAGGTTGTACTACCTGGTCGCCCACTAATATTAACCCAATGCTGCAAAGCTGGGCATGATCTTGGATTCTGTTAACACTATTCACATGGCATGATTTTGAATAATAGTAGACCTATTATTCAAAAGAAAACTACATCAGACTATTGATGCAAAAAAGTCATTTGATATCTCTAGGCTAGGGGGTTCTCAATCTTTTACCTTAGCATACCACCTCCAAGAACTAAAAAATGTTTTTCTATCTTAAATTGTTAAGTACTGGACACTTACTATAAGTAGAAGTAGAAGAAGACATTATATTTATATAGCACTTTTCTCAGTACTCGGAGTGCTTTACATAAAGAGAGGGAAACCACTTCATCCACCACCAATGTGCAGGATTCACCTGGATGATGCAACGACTGCCATTTTGTGCCAGTATGCTCACCACACATTAGTTATTAGGTGGTGAAGGGATCAGAGAAATGGTTAGCCAGTTAGGGTCAGGGGATGATTAGGGGTCCAGAATGAACAGGCTTTGGTGAACAATTTGCCCAGGACATCGTAAAGCACCTTCACTCTTTACAAATTAATGCCCAGGGATGTTTTACGGCCACAGAGAGTCAGAACCTCGGTTTTACGTCTCATCTTAATGATGGTATCCCCATCACTGCACTGGGAACATTGAGATTAAGACAAAGACCACAAGGTAAGCATCGACTGACGGCCTCACCAATGCCATCCCAAGCTGTTTTTAGATGGTCTCCCACCCAAAAACTAGCCGGGTCCAAATATGCTTAGCTTCAGGTGGACTACCTGTTCAGAAGGGCAGGAGGTATGGCAGCTAGTTATGAAAAACTAAAACTGCTATTTCTTTAATCTCCCCTCCCTAATATCACATTTAAGAATTTTAACAAGGAATTATTGATAGAGGTTTTAGTGTGGCTCTTATGTTTTTTAATTTTCCTTTCATGAGCCAAATGCTTTTTTAATGATTATTTTCCATGTAAAAACAATTAAAATCAGCCTAAAGTTTAAATATTTTACATTTAAAAAGTAAAAAGATCAAAAGAAGTTAAATACAACTTGTGGTCAAAAGAAGGAGAAAAATAACTCACAAATGGTTCCAAGTCAATGTAAATGGCAGCACAGCTCTGCTTTGACCCTCGGTCTATTCCTGTATTTATTTTTTTAAGGAAGGACAAAGATTGCCAAATATTGGCGACTCTGTCTGAAACAAAGCTTTCCGCTGTTAATTCATATTAATAACACTAAAAGGAACTGTCAGATACGTGTACGTTGATATAAATAATTGTTAACATTCGTCTTTCTTCCTTACTGTATGTTCTCCTGCAAATGTCTGCCAATTTCTAAAACTGCTCTGAAAATGTTGATACAGCAAGCAAGTTTACCAAAACTAAAAATCCTGTAAGATTATGGGAGACGCTTTTCAGACTGCTTGAGCAGGGTTGCAAAATGCAAGAGGCTCACCTGTTTCTATGCTTTCTTTCACAAAAATCCATCTGGCATTGATCAGCTCAAAGAGGGGGCGAAAGGGCGTTGTTAACCCGGACCCCACAGGCATGAATTGGCACGGGTGATGAACAGGGAGCAGTAGGTCGACTGAGCGAGATACAGTATGGGGGCAACTGCAGGAGCACTTAGAGCAGTACAACTGAAATGTAGTCTAGCCTGGAGACTCGGGCCCGGACAGTGTTTAACTAACGGTCCTCATTAAGGCCACCCACCCTTTTTATATTTAAATTTGGGTTTTCCTTGTGTAGCACCTGACAGCTGTTCATGTAACACACCAGCAGCACTAATCCATATCTACAGTTTTACAGAACTACTTTCATGCAAAAAATGCAGAACATGTTCAGTTATGCTTATTTAAAAACTACATTAGGAAATTTAATGACAATTGTGTAACCTTTTTTTTTTCTTTTTTAAGAACTTCCACCATGTAGGACTGACACAGCCTGCCCAGTTTAAAAACCATTTTCCTAGAAAGCAGACAGAACAGGGGATAGGGTGAGCTGGGAGATGGCACACTGGTGCTGCACCCACCACACAACAAACCACCCAGATTGGGACCCAAGAACAGGGTCCTCCATTATAAAAGAGAAACTTTGTAAAGCATGAGGTGTCTACTTTCCCAAGAGCCAGAATCAAATGTCATAACTCTACGATGACAGGACTGAAAATGTGTGTCAAGTACAATATGCACGTACCCGGTGTAATGACACTTGCGCTTTACAAATGGCCGATGTTTGCTAATAATGCCTTATGAAAGTCTAGAAATTTGTCTATTTAACTTTCACTTTAACTAAAATTTGGAACTGAGTCCCACGCCAGAAATAGATTTTAATATTTTGGGGGAATATGTGTTGTTTTACAAACTGAATCAGTTTTGGGTACTATTTACAGGGGCAGCTCCTTGGCGCTGTGATAGATAGATAGATAGATAGATAGATAGATAGATAGATAGATAGATAGATAGATAGATAGATAGATAGATACTTTATTAATCCCAAGGGGAAATTCACATACTCCAGCAGCATTATACTGATACAAAAAACAATATTAAATTAAAAAGTAATAAAAATGCACGTAAAAAAAGACAATAACTTTGAATAATGTTAGCATTTAGTCCCCTGGGTGGAATTGAAGAGTCGCATAATGTAGGGGAGGAACGATCTCCTCAGTCTGTCAGTGGAGCAGGACGGTGACAAAAGTCTGTCACTGAAGCTACTCCTCTACCTGGAGATGATCCTGTTCAGTGGATGCAGTGAATTCTCCATGATTGACAGGAGTTTGCTTAATGCCCGTCGCTCTGCCACAGATGTTAAACTGTCCAACTTCATTCCTACAATAGAGCCTGCCTTCCTCACCAGTTTGTCCAGGGGTGAGGCGTCCCTCTTCTTTATGCTGCCTCCCCAGCACACCACCGCGTAGAAGAGGGCGCTCGCCACAACCATCTGGTAGAACATCTGCAGCATTTTATTGCAGATGTTGAAGGACGCCAACCTTCTAAGGAAGTATAGTCGGCTCTGACCTTTCTTATACAGAGCATCAGTATTGGCAGTCCAGTCCAATTTGTCATACACGGAGCTGCTGGAATGGCTGCCACTCGAAGCGGCGCTGGATATAGAAGTCTGTTCACTGTCTGTGTGGAGTTCATACCTACTCCCTTGTATCTGTATAGGTTTGCTGCCCAAGTACTCCATCTTGAGGTTTACTGGCAATTCTGAATTGGTGAAATCTAAGTAAATGGAGAGTGTAAATGCAAGTTTGCCTTGCCATGGTCTGGTGTCAGGTTCAGGGTTAGGTCTTCCATCAATGCACCCAGTGCTTTCAGGACAGACTCCAATTCCTTAGACCTGAGAAATGAATTACGTTGGCTCAAAAAATGTTTAAGATGCTGAATTACTGTTTTATACTGGTGCCACTTGAAGCTGGATCTTCTCAGACCACTATGTTACCTTCTTGTGTGCTTATGCAAGCAGCCTCCATTTATCGACTCCTTTTAGAATTACACCAAGCCTGACTTTTGCAGTTCCTCCGTTTGCTTGAACTCTTGAATTCTACTTGAATAGCTCGAGTCATCTGCTTTGAAGCTCTGAAAACAGCTGCTGTGCCTTTCCTTAGCTTTCATTAAAAACAAAAAAAAAAAAACACGAAAGGATTAAGGTCCTCTCTTTCGTCATCTGGAAAGCTGATCTGCACAGCTACTCTGAACTGGTGCTCTCGCCATTCACTGCAAATACATTTATAGCACTTAATAGCCAATTAAAATAGTCCTGTCTTTTTGTGGAAACACCCCCACACAGTCTTGCTGAAAGATGTGGCACATTATGGTAAGAGGTCAAGTCACCTCAGAAGATTATGATGAAGCTCCATTGCAGAAACACAAACCTTAGGGGTCTATGGGCTTTTAAAGGTCACTTCTCTCCCCCCTCTCTCTGTCACTCTTGCCATTTAATGCATCCCGCTCTTCACTTAAACCTAAAATCTTGCCATGAATAAAAATTTTTGGTTGTTCTCTACAACTTCATTCATTATGCAGCACTGCATGACAATCCTAGTTTATGGAAATGGACACATGGTTTGAATAAGAATAAGAATAAGAATGAGCGCCCATTTACTTTTGCCAGTGACCAGGACAAGTCATAGCTAACAATATACTGCAGCACACACTCATGAAAAAGAATTCATTATTTATAAAAATCACAGATTTCTACATACTTCTAATGTCTAATTAAATGTTAAATGAAGCACATTACAATTTCAGACACTTAATCATAATTTGAGAAGATAGCCAGGGCTGTGAATGATCATTGCTTGACTAAGTTACAACTAATCTCATCCATTGTAAGATTAATTTACTGCAAGTTTGCATTTGGAAATTCAACCCGATTGCTGAATTGCAACAGCTAATACAGACTCACTTTGAGATAAGTTCTTCATTTAAATTGATACACGAGGACAGTATTTAAGCTACATATCAGAATGCTTTATATCCTGAAGCAGGTCAGACATATTTAACAAAACTGAGGTGTGCTAAACGTAGAACATTGTGGGAATATTTTAGTTTAGAGTATCTGAGATTTTTGCAAACTGTGAAATGCTGTGCTGAAATATACTGCTCACAAAAATTAAAGGAGCACTTCTTTTATTGGGCCTGGCATGAAATCAGTTAAACCTGTCTGATAATTTTCTGGTTGGTTAAGCAGCTGAGGTCATTGTTAATCACTTTCAGCTGTATTGGTGTTCATGGACTTAACGACAGGTGCACTAAAGTGGCAACAATTAGAAAACCCTCAAAACAGGACTGGTTTTACATGTGGAGGTCATTTCAAGTTTCTCCCTCTTGATCTTTTTTGGCTGGTTTTCCACTCGTGCTAGTTTTGGCTTGAGTAATTATCTCTACTGGCAGTTTGAGGCAATTCCTTAACCCTACAGAAGTTGCACAGGTTGTCCAACTTCTCCAGGATGGCACATCCACATGTGCTGCAGCAAGAAGGTTTAATGTGTCTCCCAGCACAATCTCCAGAACATGGAGGAGATTTCAGGAGACTGGCTGTTATTCTCGGAGAGCTGGACAAGGTCCTCAACCCATCAGCAGGACCGATACCTGCTCCTTTGTGCAAGGCGGAACAGGCTGAGCACTGCTCGTGCCCTACAGAATGACCTCCAGAGGGCCACTGGTGTGAATGTCTCTACCCAAACAATCAGGAACAGACTTCATGAAGATGGCCTGAGGGCCCGACGTCCTGTAGTGGGCCCTGTGCTCACTGCCCAGCACCGTGGAGCTCGACTGGCATTTGCTCAAGAACACCAGAATTGGCAAGTCCGCCACTGGCCCTGTACTTTTACAGACGAGAGCAGGTTCACCCTGAGCAGCTGTGATAGGCGTGAAAGAGTCTGGAGAAGACAAGGAGAACGATATGCTGCCTGCAACGTCGTTCAACATGACAGGTTTGGTGGTGGGTCAGTGATGGTCTGGGGAGGCATATCCATGGAGGGACGCACAGACATCTACTGCGTAGGAAATGGTGCTCTGACTGCCATAAGGTATCGAGATGAAATCCTTGAACCCATTGTCAGACCCTACGCTGGTGCAGTAGGTCCTGGTTTCCTCCTAATGCACGACAATGCCCGGCCTCATGTGGCAAGAGTATGCAGGCAGTACCTGGAGGATGAAGGAATTGAAACAATTGAATGGCCTTCACGATCCCCTGACTTAAACCCAATAGAACATCTGTGGGACATTATGTTTCGGTCCATTAGGCGCCGCCAGGTTGCTCCTCAGACTGTACAACAGCTCAGGGATGCCCTCATACAGATCTGGGAGGAAATGCCACAAGACACCATCTGTCGTCTCTTTAGGAGCATGCCCCGACGTTGTCAAGCATGCATACAAGCTCGTGGGGCCACACAAGATACTGAAAAGCATTTTGAGTAGCAGAAATTAAGTTTTTGAAAAAATGGACTAGCCTGCCACATCTTCATTTCACTCTGATTTTAGGGTGTCTACACAATTGAGCCCTCTGTAGGCAGAAAACTTTTATTTCCATTAAAAGACTTGGCATCCTTTTGTTCCTAAGACATTGCCCTGTCGTTATTTGTATAGATATCCAACTTCATATTGAGATCTGATGTATCTAATGTGTTTCTTTAATCTTTGTGAGCAGTGTATAAAAGCAACTTATTTACTTATGGCATAAAAAGACAGACGGCACTAGAAAAACTAATCAATAGTACTCGGAGAAAATCACACAGAGATTGTGCACAATAATGGAACGAGACATGCTACTGACAAACATGGCTGATGGCTAAGGATTTTGGTAGCTAATTGGTTATCTTGAGCCAAGATAACACATTCCTTCACGTGGCACAGTCACCGGGCATACAGAAAAACATTTTACTAATGGAACACAAGAGATGAAAATCCAGCCAGCCACTGCTAATAAGCTCACAATCACAGCTAAATTTTGAACTGCACTAACAAGCATGTGTTATATCATAATAACATACAGCTCCACAGATAAAGTATGACAGATCAAATTGTTGGGACTAGTATACAGACCCAAAATTTTCCAGCCAGACACAGAGCTTCCAGCCAACAGTCACTACAGACAGGAATTGAGATCATGATTGTAACACAGGCGGCACTGGACTTCAAACATGGAAGCCTGCTGCTACATTTTAAGATGTCCCATCTCTAGACCAGGGAGAGATCTCCCTTTGTCAAGATAGAAATTCGTCTTTATTAACATCTAATATTAGCAATTCAAAAGTCCCAGTTTCACAACTGGCAGGCAGCAATAAGCAGCATCACCAGGAAGCAAATGCGTAGACTGTGATAAATTATGCGCTCCCTAAGGTTCAGCCTAAGTAACAATCCAGAAGCACATGGGAGCAGGGCCTGGGTGAGGTGCCAGCCTGACTTGGCACACTAGAAAGTTGTCCTAGTAGCAACCGGGGCAATCCCTCCTTTATTGGTCATCGAGGCACATAACCTAAAAGTCCTAGTTTTGCTTAGCCACGACACAGAGTGTATTACTGAACAGAGACAAAGAAAATGTACAAAGACCAGGGGCTCCTAATTCAAGCACCCCATGAATCGACCCCTGATAGTATGTTTCGCTCACACTCAACTATAATAAATGACCTACCAAAGTATCTAAGACTTTGCAAGTCGCTATAATAACATGCCCCGAGTTTTCAGCCTTCACACAAAACTGACTCTCAAACAGGCCGATATGCTCCTATCCCTAGACAAAAAAAAAGGATAAAACACTTTTCAGCAATGCAAAGGGCCGCATTTCAATTAATGCGTAAACAAATAAAAGAAAAGGCTGGGGATTTTCTCTGACCAGTAGAATTAAAGAGGATTTAGATCCTTCCTAATTATCACCATGGTCTGAACTTCTGCAAAACTGCTGCAACCGCATTGACTCATCGGTCTACCCAGTCATGCTTGAACATCAGAGGATCACAATCCGGGTGCATCTAAAGTATGTAACATGATTCTGGGGCGAGAGGGGGCACCGACACTAACAATGCCGCCTCTCTTTCCGTCCACAGTACCAAAAGGATGCCCAATGAAAGCAAGTGAGTCCGTCCCTTCCAGTCAAAGTCTTATAAAGCCCGGTACATTTTGGATCGATCAGAACGAAGGACAGAGCTCCTCCAAGTCCACACCTGCTAAAAAGAGCCACTTAATCTTTGCCTCGAGAAGCTATTTTGATTTTCGTGTTTTATCAATGCTGTGTTACGCCAACATGCTCCGGTTTTGTTACAAAGACTTTTGTGAATTAAACTGGACAGCCCAACATTTCTTCTGGAGTCAGCAATTCCCTTGCCCGATGACAACCCTCACCCGTGAACCAGCCCCTAAGGTACCTGCTATACCTTACTTAAATGGAGCAGGTCACCAGCAACATTCTACTTCTACTCTTTTTTCCTTCACCACTAATTCCACCTAACAGTTAAGAATCGTCTCTAAATCACACAGTTGACAATGTACAGACAGAAATAAACAAGAGACTGAAACATTAAAGCAATACTCCTGTGCATTGAAAATGGGTTGGACATGACGTTGCCCAGAGTTTTAACTTTATGCACATCATCCAGCAGCACGTCTGACTTCCAGACTTAAACATAACATCTGGAGATAAACGCCCTCCACTGTCTCCATTGCCTACTACGAAGTGTCTGCATTAAATTCAAAACCTTATGGATGCCTCTCTGTGCTGTTAGACAATTCATAATCATGGCATATTTACCAGCCTTGACTTGTACGATTAATTGATAATAATTACACCTCCGTCTCAGTCTCTGGTTGCAGAGTCATGGCATACAGTCGCTTTCCTATTACAATTAAAATGCTTTTTCAACATCTAGGCAGCCATTAACTTTCCACCCATCCATCCATTTTCCAACCCGCTGAATCCGAACACAGGGTCACGGGGGTCTGCTGGAGCCAATCCCAGCAAGCACAGGGCACAAGGCAGGAACCAATCCTGGGCAGGGTGTCAACTCACCGCAGGACACACACAAACACACCAAGCACACACCAAGGCCAATTTAGAATCACCAATCCACCTAACCTGCATGTCTTTGGACTGTGGGAGGAAACCGGAGCGCCCGGAGGAAACCCACGCAGACACGAGGAGAACATGCAAACTCCACACAGGGAGAACCTGGGAAGCGAACCCGGGTCTCCTAACTGCGAGGCAGCAGCGCTACCCACTGCGCCACCGTGCCGCCCAACTTTCCACCCTTTACACCTTAAATGGTAGTTTCTGTGCCCTAAATTTATTATAGCTCTTAAGAATGTGACGTCACGCACATTGAGTATTTAGGATACGATTTGTTCTAATTCTGTACACCTATCATTTTTTTTTAAAAACTGGATAGAACTTTTTTGGAATATTCAAAAAGTACATATGGTATTTGTACGATTCTCTCACATTTGCATTCATGCCCTTCAGATTTATAAGTAGTTTTCAATAAAATCATTTGGCAAATAAAGAAATAAACATATTTTAAACAAATCTAACACAATCACAGCATGTGCTGAAACATACAAGTCATGTTCATATGATGTGAAAAATAAAAAAAAAAAACACATGTGGTACTCCAGGAGATTTTTGATTAAACTGAAAGGACATTTCATTTGCATCTTTGCAGCATGTCCTGCTACATGTATTTAATCAAATTCCTCTTCCTCTTTTCCCACTTCTATGTGCCATCGATGTGTCTGATCAACCTTCTCCATACAGCTCAGTCTTGCACCTGCTCACCAGTCAAGCCCTTTTCCTTCAGATCTTCCTTGATTTTATCCATCCACCTCCACTTTGGCCTCCCTCCATTCTCATCCCCTTTCACCCACATATTCATTGTCACTTCATACCACTTCAACCTACTAACCTGTTCTTTCCCACTTTTGTTGTACCTCTGGTTGTCTCGTTTCTTATTCTGTCCTTTCTTGCAGCTCCACACATCCATTTCAACTCTCATTTGTGCCGCATCCAACTTCTTCTCCTGCATTCCCTTTACTGCCCATGTCTCAGCTCCATAACAACAATGGTGGTCCTGCCACCTTACCTTTAACCCTTACCTTGAATCTTCAAATCACACACTATTCCTGATATCTTCTTCCAATTGTTCCATCCAACCTGCACTCTGTGGGTTATCTCTGAATCTTGTTTTGTGCCTAGGGCTACCACCATATTTAAATGTGTCCACTCTTTTCAAGAGTTCTCCCTGAGGTCTAACTTCTGAATCTTAATCATCATTAAACTTCAAATATTCTTCCCTCTTCCTGTTAATCTTCAACCCTGGATCTTCTAAAGCCCGTCTGCATTCTTCCAACTTCCTCTTTTCTGGTGCTACACAACACAATGTCATCAGCAACAAGCCTGCGCCAGGGTACTGGTCTTTTATCCTACGATTCAACACATCCATAACCAGATCAAGAGATGAGGATTTAAACAAGATCCCGGGTGTAGATCTACTTGAACTGGGATCTTGTCTGTTACCCCAAAACTGCTTTTAACCGAATCCTCACTCCTTCATACATATTCTGGACAATCCTCACATACTTCTCCGGTCCTCCTTTTTCACTCATGTACCTCCAGACCTCTAGACATGGTCCTTCGTCATAAACCTTCTCCAAATCAATAAACATCATAGCCAATCTTTTCTGTTTTTCTCAATGCTTCTCTATTAGCTGTCTCAACGCAAAGACTGCATCACTTGTTCCTCTCCCTGGCATGAAACCAAATAATTAATGATAATTATTTCCCTTTGGTAATATCTTCCCTAAGCCCTCTCTCTATAACGCTTTCCCAAATATTAATTTAATCAAATTAAATGAGACAAATAAAACCCACATATACTGTATATATAATCTATGACTAATGTAAAAAAATTGGCAGACCCTGCATGTACCCTCAGATATCTCCTTATGTCAGGCTCTGCCAATGTCTTGTTTATTATACTGAATGGATTTAAGTAAAAGTGAAGAGAACAAATTCCTCTACCCCAAAATGGTGGCATGACGGTGGTACAGTTACACACATTTCATAGATAAATAACCAAACCAATCACTGAAATGCTCATTCGTGCTTTAAAAAGGAGTCAGCGTCTTACCTGTTACAGCTGGGACCCAGTGCTCCTGTGGTATCGCAGAGGCATGGCCAGCAGATATCACTCGTCTCATTTGAGAAAAAGCCATCCTCGCATTCAGTGCAGTGCAGGCCAACGTATCCTTCGAGACACTCGCACTGGCCCGTCGTCTCGTTGCATTGGTTTGTGCTCCCTGAACTATTGCAGTTGCATACATCTTCTGTAAGGGAAAAGACAAAGAAAAAAGGATGTGATGATTTAGTATCCAAATTATGCAACACTTGTTATATGGTTCATCCGTAAATAGAATTATCCTGATCTGCTCAAACGTAAAATTGTATCCAACCTAATTAAGCACTGGCCAAAAGCAAAGACTGGATTTTGAACAAATACACAAAGACTTGATTGCAGGTATATGTGGTGTTGCCAGCCAGGCAATAGTTATATACTAAGAAATAATTGGAACTCGGGTCCTTCCAACATGAAGGTTCAAGCTCTAATAGTTCACAAGTACCAGCAGCATGCTATGCAGCAAATGCCGGAGCTGTAATTCTTTTTCTTCCTATCGCGTAATCTGCTCAGCAGATGTCACTGCTCTTCTTTTTCTTCCTGTCATGTTGCCTCCTCGAGCGGTTTGCCTATGCAGGAGGCTGTAAGGAAGACATAAACACTGATAATATCATGGAGGTTGAAAGTAGTCACATTTTTTGCTTTACCAGCTAGTATTACTTCATAAGTTTTCAATTAAGACCAAGAAAAAGGCTCTAGCTCCAATGGTTCACAAGTAATCACATGACAGAAGGACACAACCCTTAGCATTTTATATATGTAGTTAACCTTTCTCACCTACTTCATATAACATGACTTAGCCCAAGGGATATCCATCCATCCATTCATTCATTTTCCAACCCGTTGTGTGTGTGTGTGTGTGTATAGGTGAGTGTGTCCTGCGGTGGGTTGGCGCCCTGCCCGGGACTGGTTCCTGCCTTGCGCCCTGTGTTGGCTGGGATTGGCCCAAGGGATATTTTATACATATTGTATATACAGCATGTTACTTGAGCTGGACTGCAATAACCTAAACAATCAAGTTAAAGCTGAAAAGAAGAAGCAACAACTATACAAGAAACCGAGTTATCAACAAAAAGTATATGCGCCAACACAGAGAGGGGTAACTCAGAACCATCTTAATGTATGAGCACTGGCCAGAGACCCCAGGAGCATAAGGGCCCACAATGTTTCTGATGCCTCTGTATGTTTCTGTTTTGCTATCAAAACTGGGACCCCAGTGCACTTCTTTGCCCATGGATGCTGGTAAGACAGCTCTGGGATAACTGGAAGTCACTATTTTCATTGGCAGCACATCACTGAGCAGAAGCCTGTTAGTTAACTACTGCATCACCACTGCCACCATGCTATTTTTTGTGTAAAAGAAAAAAAATTATATATAAAAATAAACAGTAAATATATATATACCAGTAACGGCGGAGTGCACGATAATGTGCAGTGAATACACTTGACTTGAGCATTCCTAGTTTTCATCCTCTTTCTCTGTCTCTGTTTAGCATTCGTTTGCTCAGAGGTTGATGCGCTTGCTGCTTCATGAGCAGCTCTTCTTTTCTCCACCCTAGCGACATGTTGCATCTCTTCTTTCGTCGGCATCTTTTCGCGTTAAAACTGATTTAATTTTTGTGATGCAATTACTTAGTACATTTTCTTTAATTTTTCACTTAAACTGGCACTTAAGTCTTCAATCTGCCTCAAGAATGATTAGCGAAGGCGGTAGGGAATGAGAATGGCACCCATACGCATGCGCCGCATGGCCGCCCTGCTGCACGCTGCAGAGAGTTGATTCTACAATAAAATAAAATATAAATAAAAAGAGTAATAAAAATCATCACCCCGAAAGCGGATAGAAGACGTCACGTAGTATATGTGTACCACATTTCAATTCAATAGGTCTTGCGAGCTACAGGTGATTTAAAATCCTGGACAGACAAATGAACAGCCATGGTAGTGTATTATATAAGAAGATATTTTTGTAACACCCGTGTGACTGTGAGACAAACCTATGGCTCATTTGATAGTAATTACCCTCTGAACCAGGGGTTGGCGCTGTCATCTAAGGCCTCATCTCTATCTCCCTCTGCAGAAAGAATGACTGAGGAATTGACCTCCAGTGACATCACTTATGGTATCCAGTCTTCCTATGAGTGTCGCCATCTATCAGAATATATGGGAGACACTTTGTTGCCCCAAATCTTTATGATCTCTCTATTCTTTCACTATATACAGTATATACATACTGTATATACTCAGCAAAAAAAGAAACGTCCCTTCTTCAGGACTGTGTATTTCAACAATAATGTTTTAAAAATCCAAATAACTTTACAGATCTTCATTGTAAAGGGTTTAAACAATGTTTTCCATGCATGTTCAATTAACCATAATCAATTAATTAACATGCGCCTGTGGAATGGTCGTTAAGACCTTAACAGCTTACAGAAAGTTGGCATTTAAGGTCACAGTTCTAAAAACGCAGGACACTAAAGAGACTTGTCTACCGACTGTGAAAAACACCCAAAGAAAGATGCCCAGGGTCCCTGCTCATCTGCGTGAACGTGCATTAGGCATGCTGCAGGGAGGCATGAGGACTGTTGAATAAATTGCCATGTCCGCACTGTGAGACGCCTAAGACAGCGCTACAGGGAGACAGGAAGGACAGCTGATCATCCTCGCAGTGGAAGACCACGTGTAACAACACCTGCACAGGATCGGTACATCCGAATATCACACCTGCGTGACAGATACAGGATGGCCACAACAACTGCCCGAGTCACACCAGGAACACACAATCCCTCCATCAGTGCTCAGACTGTCCGCAATAGGCAGAGAGGCTGGACTGAGGGCTTGTAGGCCTGTTGTAAGGCAGCTAATTACCAGACATCACCAGCAACAACACCGCCTATGGGCACAAACCCACCTTCGCTGGACCAGACAGGAGTGGCAAAAAGTGCTCTTCACTGATGAGTCACGGTTTTGTCTCACCAGGGGTGATGGATGGATTCGTGTTTATCGGCGAAGGAATGAGCGTTACACCGAGGCCTGTATCCTGGAGTGGGATCGATTTGGATCGATGGCTAGGGCCATTCCCCCCAGAAATGTCCAGAAACTTGCAGGTGCCTTGGTGGAGGTGGGGTAACATCTCACAGCAAGAACTGACAAATCTGGTCCAGTCCATGAGGAGGAGATGCACTGCAGTACTTCAAGCAGCTGGTGGCCACACCACATACTGACTGGTACTTTTGATTTTGAGCCTCCCTTCATTCAGGGACACATTGTGAAACATTTTTAGTTTATGTCTTATGGTGTTGACTCTTTTAGTGTTCATACAAATATTTACACATTAAGTTTACTGAAAGTAAAAACAGTTGAAAGTCAGAGGACGTTTTCTTTTTTTGCTGAGTATATATATATATATATATATATATATATATATATATATATACACACACACTATATATATATATATATATATATATATATATATATATATATATATATATATATATATATATATATAAATAGTGTGTGTATATATATATATATATATATATATATATATATATATATATACACACATATACACACACAGTATATATATATATATATATACACATATACACACACACAGTATATATATATATTATATATATATATATATATATATATATATAATTTATTTGTAACTACGGAGGTGCCTGATTACTGAATAAGCTGATCAAAAAAGCCAACTTTATTACAGAACTGGCCCTAAATTTAGCAGCAGAAAAGACCATGATGGATATATCAGAGGCCATCTTTACCAATGCCACCCATACTCTGCATTGTTCTGGAGTACATTTAGCCACTGGCTCATTCCACCACTATGTGCTACTGGGGTGATTTTTTGCATTTGGACTACATAATGCCTCCTCCCACCATGCCCACCTTCACCCCAACCAGTTATAATAGTTTCACCGGCACAGGGATGATATTTCTTTATTTTACTGTTTCATTATTATTCTATTGTGTGTTCAGTTCTGGGCCCTGTTCTTGTGTACCAATTTGCACCTTTTTGTATTTACTCTTTTGCACTAAGCTGTTATGTTCTGCATGTTCTCCCGAGCAGTGCTCCTCAACCGTTGTGTTGTCATGAACCAGTTTTTCACAAGCCACTCTGTTAGCCACCCACCCCACTTCTGTGGATTTAGCGTGAAGTTCTAAGAAGGAGGAGTGGGGTGGTCCCACTTGGTGAATCGAGCATGATCGGCAAAGCTTGTGTTAGGGTCACACATATTTACCAGAGCATCAGACCATTAGATGAATCGCATATGATTGTCAATGCTTTTCCTACTTGGTGAATCAAGCATGATCATCAGATTTGGGGTTGTGGAGGTTTCCAGGATTGGCTGTGATCCTCCTGTGATGCTGCCACTGTGAATCGAGGGCAATCATCAAAAAGGTGGATGGGGAAATTGTCCAGGGTCCCCCACGATCCATCTGCAATGCTGCCACTGTGAAACGAACGCCATCATCAAAGCAGGAATTGGGGAGGTCATCCAGGATCGGCCATGGTCCACCTGCAATACTGCTGCTATGAACACAGCGTGGTTTGTCAGAGCGGTGTGGGGTTTTCCATCCAGGGTCTGCCACAGCCCATCTGCAATATCATCCACAGGCTGGGCAATGCTATCCTAGAGTAAGAGAATTTCCCAAGAGGTACTATCATTGCACCTTTCACTTTTCATCTCTATTTGTGCCTTTCACTATCATTTATATGGAAAAAGCACATCTGATAAAGAGCCTTTGACTCTCTATTACAGTGCACTTCATCTTTCTAAATCTACCTCATTTTCATGATTGTCATATGCCACCCATATTTTGAATTTATTTGCATTTACCCTGTATGCGGTCACCCTGCATTGATTAAGTGCGTTTGAGAATGTTAAATTGTTACATGTTCTCTCTGTACTATAACTAAAAGATGAAAAATAAAAATGCATACAGTATACATAAATATACAACAGCAATAACACACACAGGCCAAGAATGCTATTCATGTGCTCCACCGCTGAAGTTCAACTGTGAGAAAATACAAAGAGTCTCAACACATAGGAGTTCAAGCAGTTTTAAACTTGCTAGTCTGGTTGGGTCAAGTGTAAAAGCAAACATGAGGACCTGAATGACATCATCATCATCATCTCAGTGTCTTCTCTTGGATCTCACGTTCAGTCCTGCACCTTGTTGCGGTTATGTGTTATATGTATATCACTGTTTGTTTGGTGGTGAAGCTGGTGGTGCTGGTAGGGGGAGGATTAAACTTTGCATTTTCAAAGTCAGTTTCACAATTGGTTGGATAATTTCAGTTGATTTTTTATTACCATTGTATTTTACTTGTACAATGCCTGCTTGAGTTTGGTCGTGTAATCCCATGCGTCACGCTTCTGACACCACAACAATGAGATGGTATGAACTTATGATGGCCCCGCATCACTTCATCCCTTGCTGGACACTACATCTGTGCAGTCTTTAGGGGTAGTTTGTTATTTAAGTTATGATTGGTTTCTGGCTTTGACTTTTGCTCTCATTTTTTTCCTTCAGCAGTGGTTGCTCAGTTTAGATTTCTTTCCTGGTTTTGACGCTTCTCTACTTTTATTGACCAAATCTTTTGTCTTCCTTTTCATCTCTTGGTCACTTTGCTCACCATAATCCTTTGGCATGACACATGTCCTACTATACAGGGTGATTCAAAAAGATCCATCCGTTTTCAAAGTGCCATATTTTTACAACCGTGAGGTGTCTATGAACCAATCACATACCAATTGAAAGAGGGGGTCATAGAGTTTCTGACTGTCGCTAGAGGATGGAGTGCCACCTCATTGGCACCAGGAAGTTCAAGCATTTCTCAATAATGAGCTCCCTCATCACTGGATTGTCTGTAAAGGAGCTCACAATTTGGGACTCCAATTCTGCACCCGCCACAAGATCACTAGATCCTACGCCATGTGACTTTTATTTTTGTGGGGGTACGTTAAAGATTCTGTTTATGTGCCAAAACACCCAAAAAAAAACACTGGATAATCTCCGAAATCACATTAAAAGAGCCATGAGTACAGTGACACCCGACATGCTCATTCGAGTATGGGATGATACGTTGATGTTGTCCATACAGCTGGAGGAGCTCATATTGAGCACTTGTAAAATTACATAATAAACTTTATGCTTACCTAAACCATTTACAATTTACTGCATTTTTCTGTAATGATATACAAGTGAAATAAATCATTTTGAAATCGGATGAATCTTTTTGAATCACCCTGTAGTTGTGTTCTGCATTGCCCGTGGTTCATGTGTGATATCCCAATTAGTGCTGGTATGGCTTTTTAGAGCTGTTATTAAAAGCCTCCTCACTTTCTCCAAACAGTGTGGTATGGCAGGGCATCTGTTCACTCAAAATATAAACTGCAGTGCATTATTCAGACAGCAGAAAAGATTGTGGGCCTAAAACTGGACTCCACTGAGGGTTCATATAGATCGCAGATCAGGAAAAGAACTGCAAATGAAAGACTACACTCACTTGGGGGACCACCTCTTTCAGTTTTTACCACCGTGGAAACGTTACTGGTCACTAAAGGGATGAACTACTAGACACTGAAACAGTTTCTTTCCTATTGTAGTCCCTATGGTTAAACACAGTCTCTGACTCATCCGTCTCTTCCTGATTTCTAAACTCCTCTATCCAACCTACGAGTAAGTGATGTTTATTTTATAAGGGCTTGCTTGATATATTACTGTGCTGGAGTGAAATTCAACCACATTACTGTATTTTTTACATATAAACGTCTACGTGTGGAGGTGTATGTGTGTGTCTGTCTGTCTGTCTGGCCGGCCCGGAAGTGAAAGGTGGAGTCAGGGTAAGGGCTCCACCTTCGAGGACACACAAGCGAGACCACCACGTCGGCAAAGCAAAACCTCCGAAGAAAGAGTCACTCGCTTAGCCACTAATACAGAAGCGAGGCGAGGTATTCGGCAAAATGAAACCTCCAAAGAAAGACAAAGTCGCTTAGCTGCTAATACACAAGTGATGCGAGCACGTCGGCAAAACAAAACCTCCTAGGAGAGAGATGCCCAGAGTAGATCCTTTCCATTACCTGAAATCTCAACATTTCAATTTTTTTTTCGACGCTTTCAATAGTTTCTAGGACCCCGGGCTTTTTACAGCACGGGCTTACACAGCTAGTGTTATATAATAATACTAGCCAACCCGCGGTGTACCATATGCCACATAATCAGGCCGGTTTTTTAATGATTTTTAAGCACAGGGAGAAAATGAACATTTGAAAAATCGGTAATGTAATAAATCAGCAAGAAAAGCAACATTGTAACAATGCACGGAACGAACCAACACACAATCGTCCGTGACTGAAAACTGGCGGACCGTCCTCGCCAGACGGAGGGATGGGGTTGCACGGCGAGGAGTCTGGAACAGGAGGAGAGGAGAAGGACGTCCATTCAGCTCCGTCTGTCATGCTAGTCTGCTGATTTCTCGTTCAGTATGCACTGCCCGCTCATGTGCCCACCTCCACCTCGTCACTTGAGCCGTCATCTTTACACAGTCCAGATGTACGTGTGACTCACGTAGACTTTTCATTGCTCTGTGCGGTTTTGGCTGCTTTTCTATATATAATCCACCAAGACACCCGACCACGGTAGTAGCGAGGTGGGAGGGGGGTGTGTACAAAGGGTTGGGACGCAACCAGTGGGAGCGTATGAGTCGCACCTAGTGGGAATTGCATGGTTTGCAGCCCGAATGGGGTTCAACGGCTTACCCACACCGGGTAGACACACGCTCAATGTCATGCATAATTATTTATTGAATGCTAAACACTTCTGGAAAGACATGGTTGTCTAAAACAGGTTGGTGTGAGAATACAACAGTAAGTGAATGAAAAGATGGAACTCTGGAGAGAGCAAAATACAACACAATAGTGAACCCGCGCCATAACAAACGCTGCATAATTATTTATTGATGGTTGAACACTTCTGGAAAGACACAGTTGTCTAAAAAGGGAGGGTTTGAGGATACAACAGAAAGTGAATGAAAAGATGGAACTCTACACTTTTCATTGCTCTGTGCGGTTTTGACTGCCTTTCTATATATAATCCACCAAGACACTCGACCACGGTAGTAGCGAGGGGGGGTGAAGGGTGTGAACAAAGGGCAGGAGCATCTAAGAAGACGCATGTTTGTCGCGGATGCGAATCGCTGTATGTAGCGTGTAAAACAGTTTGCTATGGTGCACGCGGTCGTGTGTCATAACCGAAGACTCGGTTGTTAAAGACTGCTTACTTCATTGTGCTTTAACCTCAGTTGTAAAGGAATGTTTTAAAGATCCCATGGGATACCCCTCGCAAACCGTTTCACACGCTGCATATGGCGATTCACCTCCGCGAAAAACAGGCCTCTATGAACAGTCAACGTAGCTCGGAGGTGCATGACATGCACATGACATTAACCTGACCTGCACTGCATGTGGCCTTTACGACAGACAAATATAAATGACGCCATTTTTTCTGTGTCGTCGCGTCCGAGTTGGTGGCCGTGGCCCTGCGAGTTGTCGTCGTATCAAATGGTCTTGGAGTTGGTGGGCGTGGCTCCTTCCTGCGTGCGCCATAGGTGTCTCACTTGTCGACGGCTTAGTGAATGCCCCTTCCGGCGTGCTTTCCATGGTTGTCTTGCCTTAGTGAATTATATATATATATATATATATATATATATATATATATATATATATAGATATACTGTAGGGTGGTCCAGATCTAATTATGCAATTTTCATTATGCAATAACGTATTAAGTTTATTACACAGGAAATCACAGACCATCGAGAAGTGTGGGAACTGACGACATGAAGAATCGTCTCCATGCCAAACTGGAATCATCCCCGCATAAATGAAAGTCATCCAGACGATCTGGATCTGTATAATTAGATCTGGACCAGCCTGTAGTTGTATACATTAAGCCCTCAATAATGGTTGGGACATATTTTATCTTGGTTTACCCCTCTGCTTCACAGTTTAAAATTACAAATCAAACAATTCAGATGTGATTCCAGTGCACATTACAGACTGTCATTTAAGAGGATTTGCATATATTTCGGTCACACCATTTACACTTTTTAGACATTGCCGGAGGAAAAACCTTAGCAGGAGCTGGAAAAGTGACTGAGAGGTATGGGGTCCACTAATGGTCCAACTTCAAATACTTCACATTAGCTTTCTTTCTTTAGTTAGATACAAAGATCTTTTCATCATTGTATTGACAGACCACGAGAGAAAAAGCTGTACATTCAGTTGACCAAACTGGCAAATCACAACGTCCGTTCACACTGGAAGGCCCCCCAGCTCTGTTTCAGCAGAGGTTTGCTTCCTCCTTGTGGCTTTAATGCTGACTAAGTGCTTCAGCAAGCAGATCTGCTCCTACCGCACTCCTGAACATCTAAGATCATTACACTGTGTGCTAATTAGCAGAAAAAGCTTACATTAGACACGGTCTCTAATGAAGCAGACTTATTAACCAAAACCAACCCCATATGTCCCAACTGAAACTGGCAATCCTCTTTGTGTACTTATTATACTCTGAGAAGAGTGCTGAAACGGCCTCATTTAAACAGAAATGTAAAACGTGCAAGAGAATACTCAGAAAAGATGAGCACCTGCTTATCCATATGCATATGAACACACACAAACTCGCTTAATCTAAATTAAGGGGGCTGATGCCTACACCAGAAGTGCTGCGTGAAAGGCAAGAAATACCCTGCAGGGCACTCGACTATCACAGAGGGCACATGGGTGCCCCTACACCCTGTCACAGTGGGAGCCAAGTTAGAGTCACAGCTTAACTTAATGTGTACATCTTTTGAACTCCCTACAGACAGAGGGAGAGTGTCCAAGCGCCATGTGGACAACAATTAGGTACAGGATGATTGTTGCCACAAGTTGGGGAAAGCTTATGGATGGAAATATAATCAGTCAAAAGATGAATCGTTTAGAGGTGATCTGACAATTACACATAAAATACATAATACAGTAGTTATAAATTAATTATTCTAAATTAAATGACAAGTAAACAAATATTAAATAAGCCATGATTTCAGAATCTGCGGTGAGCTGGCGCCCTGCCCAGGGTTTGTTTCCTGCCTTGTGCCCTGTGTTGGCTGGGATTGGCTCCAGCAGACCCCCGTGACCCTGTAGTTAAGATATAGCGGGTTGAATAATGGATGGATGGATGATTTCAGAATGGTTTGCAGATTAATTACCAATCAAATAATTAACTCTCTCATTCAAAGAAGTATTCAGACCTTTAATTCAGCACTTTGTAGAAGCCCCTTTGGCAGCAATTCCAGCATCGAGTCTTCTTGGGCAAGACTCTACAATCTTAGCACACCCGGATTTCAGCAGTTGATCTCATTCTTCCTGGTAGATCCTTTGAAGCTTCGTTAGACTGGATTGGAAATGTCTGTAAACTGCCATCTTAAGGCTTCTCCACAGATGTTCAGTGAGAGTTATGTCCTAAAGCCACTCCGGCAATGTCTTGGATGTATTTTTTAGGTCACTGCTGTGCAGAAAGGTAAACCATTGTCCCAGTCTGAGGTTGCGTGCACTCTGTTGGCAGGTTTTCTTCATGGACATCTCTGTATTTGGCTGCATTCATCCTTCCCTCAGTTCCAAGCAGATTGCCATGGCTTAACCTGCACCACTCAATAAAGTCATTTATCGGGTCCCTGTATTCCTCCTCCTCCTCCTCCTCCTCCTGTCCACTTCTTATGCCAAAAACGTAGTCATCCCCGTAGCATTTTGCTATCAACACCATATTTCACAATAGGGATGGTATTAGACAGGTGATGAGCAGTAAATGGTCTTCGTCAGACTTAGTACTTGGAGTTCTGTCCAAACAGTTCAATTTCAATATCATCGAACAAAAGAATCTCTTTCTTCATGCTTTCAGAGTCCTGTAAATGCCACTCCAACCCCAAGCAGGAGTTAGCCACACTGCTGGATTGATGGTGTGCTGCCGAGTTCGTCATCTTTCCAAAAGCTTCTTTCATCTCAGCAGAGGATTCTGAAGCTCTGTCAGAGTGACCACTGATTCCTGGATGACTCAGTTTGGACAGATGGCCATTCTAGAAAGAGTCTTATGTGTTCCAAACTTCTTCCGTTTTCACAATTTTGAGGCTAGTGTTCCTTGGAACATTCAGAGCTTTAGAAACAGTTTTAAACTCTCATCCTGATCTACAGTAAGTCTCACTACCTGAACTTGATGGTGGCGGTCTACAGAGAGTTCCTTGGACTTTATGGCCTGATTGATCACTACCACCTGATCAGGGCACCAAGCAGTCCTTACATTGGTGGATTGAAGGCCAGCTGTCCAAATGACAATCATCATCAAAATCATCCATGGGGACTGATTGAGATCATTTATGTTGGGTAGAATACCCAGTTGGGGCCAGCCAGGCTTGTGGCCTCGGAACCCCTGCAGATTTTTTTTTTTTTTTTTTATCTCCAGCCCTCTAAAGTTTTTTGTTTAGTTTCTTTTTCTCCTATTCTCCTGGCCATCAGACCTTACTTTATCCTTTGCTAATTTGGCATTGCCTAATCTTATTTTTATTCTTATATTTTTTTCATAAACTTTTCTTTCTTCATCTTGTAAAGCACTTTGAGCTACTTCATCTGTATGAAAATATGCCATAGAAATAAATGTTGTTGTTGACTTTTCTCCTGCCATTCAGTGTGAATTGTGCAACCTTCTTTACACAGGTGTGTACATTTTTTAACAATGTCCAGTCGATGTAATTTGCCACTTGTGGGCTCCAATCAAGTTCTACGCACATCTTCAAGATAAATAAAGCAAACAGGCTGATGCACCTGACCACAATTTGGAGTGCCACAGCAAAGGGTCTGTATACTTAGATAAATGAGAGAATTTGCTTCTTACACTTTAACACATTTGTAAACCTTTGTGAAACAATGCTATGGAAACGTATCCATTAAAAATGGCATCTGTCACAATAAAGTGTGCAGAAAGTGAAGGTGTCTGAATACATTCTAAATCCACTGTATACATACATACATACATACATACATACATACATAAATAAATAAGATTCGACATTTGCACAGTGGACCTGGGTTCACTTCCCGGGTCCTCCCTGCGTGGAGTTTGCATGTTCTCCCCGTGTCTGCGTGGGTTTCCTCCCACAATCCAAAGACATGCAGGTTAGGTGGATTGGCGATTCTGAAATTGGCCCTAGTGTGTGCTTGGTGCGTTTGTGTGTGTCCTGCGGTGGGTTGGCACCCTGCCCAGGATTGGTTCCTGCCTTGTGCCCTGTGTTGGCTGGGATTGGCTCCAGCAGACCCCCGTGACCCTGTGTTCAGATTCAGCGGGTTAGAAAATGGATGGATGGATTTGCACAGTGACATCCATCTTCACTAGCTGAATGATGACACTTGCTCAGCCTTGGGCTGCAAAGCACTACACAGTGGTAAAGATGGCACTAAATATTTCTGGCACTTATGGTACATAACACGTGCCAATTCAGAAAGGATAACAGTATTATTAAAGACACTGCACAGTCACCATTTCTCCCTCCTCCATTCAGTAAACTTATTGCACTCAATTCATTCTGATTTTATCCTCAGGTTATCCATCCATTATCTAACCCGCTATATCCTAACTACAGGGTCACAGGGGTCCTCTGGAGCCTATCCCAGCCAACACAGGGCACAAGGCAGGAAACAAACCCCGGGAAGGGCACCAGCCCACCACAGGGCGCACACACACACACACACCAGGGACAATTTAGGATCGTCAATGCACCTAACCTGCATGTCTTTGGACTGTGGAAGGAAACCCACGCAGACACAGGGAGAACATGCAAACTCCACGCAGGGAGGACCCGGGAAGCGAACCCGAGTCTCCTAACTGCGAGGCAGCAGAGCTACTCACTGAGCCACTGTACCACCCATTCCTCAGGTTATAAGGCAAGTAAACAGCCGCTCATACTGACATCGTCACTGAGGTTTCTTTCATCTGTCGTCTCACATTGCGTTTCAAGTATCATCTTGTATTTATTGTCTGCTGTTGGTATTGCATGTCTGTCACAGACTAATGACCGTAATAAAAGTAAAACTACCATTGTACTGCATACACAATAAAACGTCAATTTTAAAATGACCTCCAGAAAAAGCAGAATAGAAAAACAGAATATAGTGACTAAAGAAATGCACTGAAGCAGCTTAATCCAGTTTGAGGGTTGAAGGGAACAGACGCTTATTCCAGTAGCACTGACAGCAAGAATACAACATGATACACTTCAGTCCCCGGCATGCAGTTAGGGTGCACTGAAATACACTTGCAGTCCATCATGCCAGTTTTTACTGCAACACTTTGAAGATACAAGCCAAGTTCGGCTGAAAATAAAATCAGCTGACATTCAGTTTCTCAGTGTACTATATAAGATAATGAATGATTTATTAAAGACTTTTGTTAAACTCGTTTCAAATACTTGTAAGGTCTTCATGGTGTGTCTTGACTACGTTTTTGGCATAAGAAGTGGACAGGAGGAGGAGGAGGAGGAGGAGGAGGAGGAGGAATACAGGGACCCGATAAATGACTTTATTGAGTGGTGCAGGTTAAGCCATGTTCAGCTCAACTCTAGCAAAATCAAGGAGATTACTGCTGGACTTCATGATGAGGAAGGCTGCACGGGCTCTGATTTTGATCCACAAAGTAAAAGTTGAGGTTGGCGAGTAGATAATTACAGACGGGTGCAGAAAATTAGATTGAAGAAATATACACCAAGGGCCAGAGCACAACCAGAACAGGTGTGGTTGTGGGTTTGTTGTGGGTGGCAGACTCCTGCAGATATTCTGTCACGTTGTGATTGCAAGTGGACTTTTCAATGCACTGGTATGCCGGGTGGTTCCTGTGTGAGAACAGGAGATGCCACCAGACTTAAATTAATCAGGAAAGGCAGCCCTGTTGTTAATAGTCATTTGAACCTCTATGGCTGTGGGAGCAGACAGAGAAAGATATTGGCTAAACTGCAGGATATCATGAACAATATCTCACTTCCTTTTCATGACACCCCGGCCAGCCTGCAGAGCGATGTCAGCACAAGACACATTTCACATGTGATAAGATGCAGCACAAATAAAAGATGTACACTTACACACACCTATCGCAACTGTAAGACTATTCAAAATATATTTGGGAAAGACCTGATATATATTTGGGGCAGGCAGTGTGGTGTAGCAGTTTGGACTTTATACCCTGAGGTTGTGGCTTCAAATCCCGCTACTGACATTGTGGGACCCTAAGCAAGTCGCTTGGCCTGCCTCTTCTCCAATTGGAGAACAAAAAGAAATGTAACCATAAATGTTGTAAGTCACCCTGGATTAAGGCATCAGCCAAATAAGTAAACGTAAATGAACTGTGAAAAATGTCATCAAGTGTCTGCCTCTATAAAAATACCAGGAATGTCCTAGACTGAAATCCGACTGGTGACAAAAACCTACTGTACATCCATCCATCCATCATCCAACCCGCTATATCCTAACTACAGGGTCACAGTGGTCTGCTGGAGCCAATCCCAGCCAACACAGGGTGCAAGGCAGGAAACAAACCCCGGGCAGGGCGCCAGCCCACCGCAGGGCCAATCCAGAATATTTAGACTTTAAACTGAAGCACACATTTTAATAATCCAAATGACAACTACACCTATTTATTAGGTATTGTACTTCTACCCCATGAAGTAAAATCATCACATTTCTTATGGACACCACAAATTAGAGCGGCCAATGCTAGTTAAGGCTTTTTTATTTTATTTTTCTTTAAATCATTTATTTATTGAATGCTATCTTTTGATGACATCTGACATATTATCGGGCGACACAGTGGCGCAGTGGGCAGCGCTGCTGCCTCGCAGTTAGGAGACCCGGGTTCACTTCCCGGGTCCTCCCTGCGTGGAGTTTGCATGTTCTCCCCGCGTGGGTTTCCTCCCACAATCCAAAGACATGCAGGTTAGATGGATTGGCGATTCTAAATTGGCCCTAGTGTGTGCTTGGTGTGTGGGTGTGTGTCCTGCGGTTGGTTGGCACCCTGCCCAGGATTGGTTCATGCCTTGTGTTGGCTGGGATGGGCTCCAGCAGACCCCCGTGACCCTGTGTTCGGATTCAGCGGGTTAGAAAATGGATGGATGGATGGATGGATGACATATTATCAGTCGACGTATGATCAGTGACACAGTGCAATATGAAAGAGTACCTGGATAACCAAGTTTGACTTTAAAACCAGAATGGTGGCATCAATGTGGAGGCCAGAAATACCAAAAATAATAAATAAAATTTCAAAGAAATAAAGAGGGAAAAAAATAAATCCACAAAGAACTGACGTAAATTTACTTCACAGAAGACCTCCTCATTAGGGTCATGGGAAGCCTAGGCTTACAGGCACCATCAGACAAAATGTAGGCACTGACCAAAGACAGGGAGACAGCGTTATAATAAAATGAATGTAAGAAAGAAAAAAAAAAAAAAAAGAAGAACCACCCCAGGGCAGTGCACCAGCCCACCGCAGGGCACACACACACACACGTACACACACACACACACCAAGCACACACTAGGGACAATTTAGAATCGCCAATCCACCTAACCTGCATGTCTTTGGACTGTGGGAGGAAACGCACACAGACACGGGGAAAACATGTAAACGCCACGCAGGGAGGACCTGGGAAGCGAACCGAGTCTCCTAACTGAGAGGCAGCAGTGCTACCCACTGCGCCATCGTGCCGTCTGTGACAAAAAAAAAAAAAATTAAAAAATAATTTAAAAAAAATAATCTTTTGAAATCATTATAAATACAACACTATTAGGAAAAAGTCCACTATTTATTGATGAGACCACTTTGGTGTTATTGTGTTCTATATAGCAGCCACATAGATTTTAAATTTAAATTTATTATAGGGTATCTCTTTAAATCAATGCACTGAATGCCAAGCTACTGTGGGAAAAAAAAAAAAAAATGCTTCCTGCTTCTTCAGGGTGCGCATCACTATGATTAATGACTGCGGAATCTGCACCAACACCCAGCTTATAAAAGGTGCTTCAGATAATATTTCCCAGAAAATATTTTTCATTAATCTATACAGGCACCGAGTTCTGTGATTCTACTCATTCTTTAACTGACCCCACTTTTTCCAGCACAATGTTGCAAGTTGTCAGACCATACTCCATCAGCATCACAAGAAAGGAAGAAACTGGAATGACATCCTAGCCAGGGCCTTCATAAGGCACCAGAGCTGGTAGCCAAAGGCTCTTCAGCCCAACATCTGAAGAAATCTGCAGTAAAGGGGCACAAATACTAAGCAGCTACATAGAAGAAACAAAAGAAAATAAAAAGGTCCAGTCCTCATCAGACGTATCCCTTTTGGTGGAGAGCAAGTGTTGCTATGGCAGCGTGCCAAATTGAATTTTTTATTTTTAATATTATACTCACATGTATATTGTCATGCACATATGTCTGTGTCTAAAAATACAGAGAAAATTTCTGATGCGACTCCATCATTAACAATCCACCTTAATGAAAGGTTGAGTGTCTGCCTGTGTGTCCGTCTGGTTGCTGTGTCTCTGTCATTTCAAAATATGGCACAACACAAACATTTTGAGAAGTCTTTGGAGTTTTTTTTTGTTTTTTCTGTCCACCCTGGCCATCGGACCTTACTCTTATTCTATGTTAATTAATGTTGACTTATGTTGATTTTTTATTGTGTCTTCTATTTTTCTATTCATTTTGTAAAGCACTTTGAGCTACATTTTTTGTATGAAAATATGCTATATAAATAAATGTTGATTGATTGCTTGATGCTCATATGTATAGGGGCCCATTTAGGAGCTCTGGTGATGGTAATTCTGTGACGCTCCAGGGATTGGCACTTTACGTTAACGCCTTCTCTTTCTCTCCTTCTGTAGACCGGAAGATGAACAGCTGTGACCACTGATGTCACTTCCGGTGTCTGTCCACCTGGGTGTGGTTCTTCCTGTCGGAAATTGTCTTAACCAGAGGAACCGCTATCTTTGGTATCCAGGTTCCCATCTGAAAAGACAACACTTTAACCCACAATTTTTGTTTTTTTTCAGACATCAAATATCCGGGGTTTGCCTATGGGTGCCCTGAAAAATTTCACTGTCCTTGCTTTGTTATTACAACAGGTAGTGCAACCAGTCATTAAATAAATAGGAGAATATGATTTATGTTGCCTGAGCTGCCTGTTTATTACAAAAATGTGCTTTGGTTCATTAATGGCAGAATTACGGTATTTGAGGGTTGTTCGAGTGCCTCTTTCTCTTCAATGATTTGGCTCAATAACCAATCAACACATCATCATTTCGTAACAGGTTTAAGTTTCGAGTTTGGTATTTTTCCGTCCAGCCGTATGAACTCTAGACCAGGGGTGGCAAACTCCAGTCCTGGAGTGCCGAAGTGGCTGCAGGTTTTCATTCTAACCAACTTCTTCATTAGTTTTTGCTGCTAATTAACTTCTTTTGCCTTAATTTTAAATAATTTGATTTAGGCCCCTTAGTTGTTTCTTTTTCTTTAATTTGCTGCCAAACAATAATGAGACACAAAACAAGGTGCCACATGACCAGCTCACCTGTGCCCATCATACAATATATGACAATAAAGAAAGGGGAAGGTCTCAGTAAGGTTAATCACTCAGGTCCCCAAAAATATTTTGACAAAAAACAGAAAATCAACAGTTTTCGAAATGTCTGCTGTGGCCGAATGAGAGCAGCAACAAGCCATAGAATTAAATAACGAGTTTAATTAACAGCAAGAATTGGCTTCTCATTAAAAAAACTGGTTGGAGTGAAATTAGTTGGAGTTTGAAGCCCCAATTTAGCTGGTCAACTGTTGACTTGTTTCACATTTGATTTCTGTTTGGCTGCCATTTAATGAAGAAAAATGTTAATTCAGAGCACTGAATCCTTAAAAACAGGGCTAATAAAATGAAGGGAAAAAGAAGTTAATTAGCAGTGAAAACTGGTCACTGATTAGGAAAAGGGTTAGAATGAAAACCTGCAGCCACTGCGGCCCTCCAGGACTGGAGTTTGCCACCCTTCCTCTAGACCGTTCTCAAGAAACTGACACACAGACACACACACCCGTCACCAAGATATCGATGTTTTCGGTATCAGGGAACCCTAAAATGTCAAGATCTGTCGAAAACCAAAATTTTGGATGAATCTCAAGCTTTCGCTCCTCTCCCACAGATGATAGGTTACGGTGGGGGAGAGAGCAAAGCAAAAAACTAAAATATCAGGAAATAAAAATGAATAGTATACTATAACCAAACAAAAAGTGTTCTGGACACTTCAGGTCTGAAATAATAATTGAGAGAGGACTTCCAGAACTCAAGAATACTTTTTTAAAGATCGTATTATATGTAACCATATAATCGGTTTACAAATTAATGGACGGATAGACTGGAGGGAGCCACGTTTGGGTCATTTTACTCCTGTGCCTCTGATGTGCAGAAGAGAAGCCATCTGAAAAAATCAGGTCATCCTATCATCCCCTCTCTAGTACCTGGAGGATGCAGGGAATGGTTGACACGTTCCGAGTGACTTCTTACTAAGTCGGTCTGCAATGTGCGTTCATTCAAAAGTTCAAAAAGAACTCGGTGTAAAAGTTAAACTGTAAACTAAAGTCTACTTTTCAGCCGAGGTTAAGAATACAAGTTTACAATACAAATGTAAATGCTCTCTCCTTTCGTGTTCATTTTACAGTGAGACTCACTTAGTCAATACATGTGCCCGTTTCCAGCGACATAACTGAGAACAGCAAACACTGTGGTGATGTGTCAAGAGCTCAACCATCTTGGAGTCAGGCAGACAAGCAGGGACGGCCATAAAAGAAGAAATTGAACAAAATGACGTAAACGTACATCTAAATGTCGGTCATCTTTACACTCTTGAAACACCAAAACCAGAGATGGTTAGAATGGGGAGCTAAAGATCAAAACAAATTAGCTGAATGTATTCTTTCTCAAAAAGGAAGATGAACAAAAGAGGTGACATCATACAGCTAGAAACCCAACCGCCCAGTCATCTGATCTCTTAATCTCTGAAGCACAATGGGTGGTCTTTGTGAAGAGCAATCTGGGATCAGCAAGGAGTGGCAGGAACGATTAAGCTCTACTGTAGCCAGTCCTTAGAATCGATGTGCACCCTCCTTATGAAAGCAAGTCACCGTTAAAGCTATGGCTAAATAATGTCTTGATCTCCGCATTTCTATTATTGTTGTTATTTCAAAACATAAATCGCTCTCCAGCCTGCTTGATCTAAATTCATGGCAAAGTCAATCCTGGCAGAACCGGACACAAGGGCAGGACAAGGTGCCAGTCCTTCATTGGGGCCACCCTCACCTAAAACCATACTTCTATGTCTAATTACACTGAGAAAACTGGGAAGTTCTTATCAACCAAACACACGTGCTTTTAGGGAAATGGGAGGAAGATCCACATGGACACAGGAAGAAAATGTAAATCACACACAGGGTGGCAATGATCTTCTATCTATCATGGTTGGATGCAGCCAACAACTTCAGCACAGATTTGAATTCTCCTTCAGGCACTTCTTTAAAAAATGTCATGTTTAAGGAATTTGAGCTCCCATTAGCCACAGACCCTCCACATCCAATAATTAGCAGCAGCACATGAATCTCTTCATCACTTGAGTTGGAATCCGCTGTTTATGAAGGTAACTCCAAGCACAAGATATTGTAAAATGGCATTAAAAACATATTTTATGTACACTACTAGAACATAGAATTATTTTCATTATCACCGTTATTTTTGAACATGAATCTCTCATACAATTATTATTGGCTCTCAGAAAACCCAGATTTAGTGTGGTTGTGGACTTGCCAAGTTATTGAAATAAAAGCACATTAGTGGTTGATCTCTGCCATCTTTTCACAGAGATTCTTTATTGAATTGGTACAGTAAACAAAACTGTGACGATAAACGGGTTGGTGAAGGGAGTGGAAAATTTAAAAATGCTCCAAACTTAAATAGCACATTTTCATACAAAGTCCTAAACAAACAGTCAAAGAAGATGTAAAATGGCGAAAAAAATAAAGGGAAAACTCAATGAATTCCCAACTGAAGTCAACATAAATTAAATTACAATTGACTTTAAGATGTTTTCACGTGTCTAATGGTCAGAGTCTAATTTGATATGGTCTGATGAGAAGAGGGAAAAAATAAATCAAGTAACTGCTGGTCAAACATTTTAGAACACCCCCATTTTACTTCAAATGTAATCAGTTAAAATGAAATTAATTACCTAAAATGGATAAAAGGTAGCCTCGCAGTTAGGAGACCCGGGTTTGCTTCCCAGGTCCTCCCTGCGTGGAGTTTGCATGTTCTCCCCGTGTCTGCGTGGGTTTCCTCCCACAGTCCAAAGACATGCAGGTTAGGTGGATTGGCGATCCTAAAATTGGCCCTAGTGTGTGCTTGGTGTGTGGGTGTGTTTGTGTGTGCCCTGCGGTGGGTTGGCACCCTGCCTGGGACTGGTTCCTGCCTTGTGCCCTGTGTTGGCTGGGATTGGCTCCAGCAGACCCCCTGTGACCCTGTGTTTGGATTCAGCAGGTTAGAAAATGGATGGATGGATGGATTCATCCCTCCAAAGCTGGTTGTAAAACTGAGCAGGTTGGGCCTGTACACCACCCTCTGCAATTGGATCCTGGACTTCTTGACAGAGAGGCCCCAGTCAGTTCGGATGGGCCACAACACTTCCAGCATCATCACACTGAGCACTGGAGCACCGCTGGGCTGTGTGCTTAGTCCACTGCTGTTCACCCTGCTGACTCACGACTGCACCGCCACGCACAACACCAATCACATCATCAAGTTTGCGGATGATACGACGGTGATAGGACTGATAAGCAGGGATGATGAAACAGCATACAGAGATGAGGTGAAACGGCTGTCTGCACGGCGTGAAGACAACAATCTACCTCTCAATGTCAACAAGACAAAAGAGATAATCGTGGACTTCAGAAAATCATGTCCTGCCCACATCCCACTCAGCATCAACGGTTTAGATGTGGAGATTGTTAGGAGTACCAAGTTCCTCGGTGTGCACATAACTGAGGAACGTACGTAGACACATAACACCTCATCACTAATCAAGAAAGCCCAGCAGAGACTACACTTCCTGAGGCGGCTGAAGCAAACATGTCTTCCCCCTTCCATCCTCACCATGTTCTACAGAGGCACCCTGGAGAGTGTCCTGACCAGCTACATCACTGTCTGGTATGGAAACTGCAACATATCCGACCACAAGCGCCTGCAAAGGATAGTGAAGACAGCAGAGAATATTATTGGGGTGCCTCTCCCTTCACTACAGGACATATTTTACAAACGCAGTGTCCGCAAGGCCTGCAGCATTGTGCAGGACCCCTTACACCCCTCACATGGACTTTTCACACTTCTGCCATCCAAGAGAAGATACTGCAGCATCAGAGCCACATCTGCCAGGCTGCAGGAGAGCTGTTAGACTCCTTAACACCAGGCTGCCCCCTGGGACCTTCCACATGGCCTCAACCACCACTAAAAACAGAACTTTTATACATGAAAACAACAGTCCTGCAAAGATTAGTGTGCATGTAGAAAAGAACTGAAAATCTCATACTGACCTTTAAGGATTTTGACACTCTTGATATCCTTCTGCTGTGAAACATTCTGACCTGTCATTGTTTACATACGTCTTAAACAACTATCATCATACACTGATAATCTCTGTATTATCTATATCTATTATTTATTATATTACATATCTTACACATCAATATTGCTGCTACTACTTTGTCCTATCTTTGCACAATGTCTTGTCTTGTTTGCATTTTAATTTTAAATTTATAAATTTTTATTCTATTTTTAATTTACTATTTGCCCATCATGTTGTTACACTGTGGACCCTGAGCTTTGCAATTTCGTCTATCTGTATACTTGTATATGGTTGAGATGACAATAAAGTTGACTTTGACTTTGGATAAAAGGTAAGCAGTAAACTGCCAGAGGTTTGAATTTAAAAAGTTTAGGTTAGCAAAAACTGAAAAAGGAAAAGTTTAGAGTATTACAAACAGGCCTTCTTCAGGGAATGACGTACATGTGTTCTGCAGCAATTAAAGGAAATGAAGCCTTACAAGTTAAAGCAAACAATTTACTTGGGTGTCCCAACTTCTGTTGATTACTTAAAAACCCTCTGTGTGTCTTAAAGCTGACTTTCAACAGACTGCATTACTACAACCTCTGAAGTACTACTCCATCCATCCATTATCCAACCCGATATATCCTAACTACAGGGTCACGGGGGTCTGCTGGAGCCAATCCCAGCCAACACAGGGTGCAAGGCAGGAAACAAGCCCCAGGCAGGGTGCCAGCCCACCGCAGGGCATACTTGAATAATATTCCAGTGATAATGGCAAGAAAACTGCAATTAACAAATGAAATGAGACAGAACATTATTACCCTTCAATCTGCAAAAACAAACCAAAGTGTTAGTGAGTCCAGTGGTGTCCTACACCATCCACAGGTTATTAGAAACTGCAAGAAATTCTGATAGGAAGAGATTTGGCAGAGCCAAAGTCACAAGCCAATCAGATGACAAGTTTCTGAGGGTCACCAGCTGGTACTTTTTCTGGTACTCCAACTTGCGCAAGTGTCACAATAATTTCTGAGAACCTGCTCAGAGGATGAGTCAAATGAATGCTGGGAACGTGTGGCAGCCATGATGCGTGCGCGTACGCATTCTGAGCATGAAGTGTAAACGAGCCCTTAGTGTTTCAGTACATAATGACAGTTAGATTGTGTTCCCCTTGGAGAACCTCTGCTGGCAGTCCTTCCTTGGGGTGATGTCATCCAAGTCTCCCCCTAGGGGAATCTCCTTGGAGAATCGCTACTGATAGCCATCCCATGGGGGAGTTTATCCACTTTGGACCATCAGCGCCAACAGTCGATTGTTTAAACTACCCGAGACAACTCATCACGAGAATACTTTTGAACTAAACTCATAAATCTTGGTATTCTTTAGCCAGTTTTCAAAAAGTGTTTGTTATAGCTATATACTTGTTTGTGTTTTAATGAGTAGCAGTTAAGTTAATTATGGAATGTTTCAAGCAGAGGCGTTATAGATGTTCAAAACAGTTAGCGACTCACTCGCTGTTGATTCTGGCTATTGAGCCTAATTGCTTGAAACAGGCAACTGAAGCTGGTGATTAGTGGTTGAACTAGATAAGACATAGTTACATAACGCAGAGAACGTCATTTGGAATTTTCACGCTTGTGCGCTTGCCAGAGGAATTTAGGGAAACGTGTAAAAAAGGGGGTGCCACTTTAGCCATGCCCACCGGTAGACTATGTTGCTCAACTGTCATGGGATATGAAAGGAAAATTGGAGTATGAAGGCATGGGACTTGGAGCCAGGACACTGGGTCTATAAGGCACCACCCAGACAATGAAGTGAAAAAAGCCTTCATATAAAAACAAGAACTGAATACAAAGCAACACAAGAGCAACAAAAGGGAAACATGGAGCATGTAAACACCCTAGCATGAACTCACAGAAAAAAAAAACAATGACATGAATGTATAAGATGCCAAAATACAGGAAGCAAGTGGAAACAAAAGGTGTACCCAAGGTGCTGACCTTCCTGTCCCACATTTCTTAGATCCTGGGTGTCGCCGGGTGTGTTCAGCACTCTTTATTTTAAGGGATCAGCTGGGCTTTTCTAAGCCTTCTGTAAATATCACAGTACTGCCAGGTAAACACACAGCCAGACAGACGGGCACGCCTGCTGCCGGTACGTTTACACCCGAGTTAAAAATATTCAAATATTAAACGAACGTAAGGAATTCATCCACACTGCAGGTCAGCTGGGCTTGTTATGAGAGCTAGACCTCTGATCAGTGGAGATAGACGGAGTCCCACCCCAGGCAAAAGGGCTTGGCTTAAAAACCGAGACTGCAGCCTACCTCACCGGGACGGAATGTCACTCAACTGGATGAGACATAAAGAGGTTTACAGTCCCATCCCTGATGGTATTAAACTTCTGCGAAGTGACATATCACGGTTACAAAATCTGTTATTATTTGAAAGATGTCCCATTATTAGAATCAACTGTTGCTTAAGTTCTCAAATGTAAAATAAAGAACTCCACTGCATTAGAATGTATTATTGTCCTCGTTATCTGGCATTCAATGGAAGCCAAAAAAGCAAAGGGCATTGCGACAAGATGTAAAAGCCAGTGTCATTATGTGTATACATATCCCTCTGTGGCCCTCAGTTAAAGCTGCACTCTGCTCCTCCTCACAAAGATAATAAGAAACACACTGTAATGAATGTGCTGCTGTGGCAATGTCTTTTGTGGATTTAAGCAAAGACAACCTACTAAAACAATCAGTACTCTAATGAAACATCTATCAATCCATTCGTCTGATGTCAAAGCTTCTTAATCCAGTTTAGTCCTATGCCAGCAGCATCAGAGAAGAGGCAGGAAGTAACCCTGGACAGTTGTATGTTCAGTAGGTTCTTGAGGTGTGGCAGAAACAACCATTTAGACACAATAAGAATAGGCGAACTCTACACTGGCGAGTGACAGACAGACGGACAGACAGACAGATAGATAGATATGAAAGGCACTATATAATAGATAGATAGATAGATAGATAGATAGATAGATAGATAGATAGATAGATAGATAGATAGATAGATAGATAGATAGATAGATAGAACTCTATATGTGGGCCTTTGGATTATATATTTGAATTTTTCTTAGTCTAAAATGTGAAGCCTTAAGCAGGCTACTACAGCTGGGGGTAAAGCCTGCTGGGGTGAGGCCTTTCCAGGCAAGCAAAGGAGGCCTGGACACAAGTTAGTGAATCCTTTTGTGAAGTATTTGAAGGATTTATACTATTTTTGCCTTGTTTAAGACTCCTGATTCAACCCACGTCATTCATTTTGAACTTGCACGTGAAAAGAGATTTTGAATTAATTTCCACTGTAGAAATACTATTGTAAGAATTTGATCTAAAAAAGCAAACAAAGTTTGTAATCTCCATTCTGTATGAAAACATGAGTTTAAACTTTTTTCTTGGCCGTCACTACAAATTACATGTGGTCAATAACATATAAGAAAATTGCACATTTGGGTGAAGTATTCTTTTAAGTACAGGTTTATAGGATCCAGAGCTTGAAGACAACAGATATAAAGATGAATGAAAATTGTGGGGCGGCACAGTGGCGCAGTGGTAGCGCTGCTGCCTCGCAGTTAGGAGACCTGGGTTCGCTTCCCGGGTTCTCCCTGCGTGGAGTTTGCATGTTCTCCCCGTGTCTGTGTGGGTTTCCTCCGGGCGCTCCGGTTTCCTCCCACGATCCAAAGACATGCAGGTTAGGTGGATTGCCGGTTCTAAATTGGCCCTAGTGTGTGCTTGGTGTGTGGGTGTGTTTGTGTGTGTCCTGCGGTGGGTTGGCACCCTGCCCAGGATTGGTTCCTGCCTTGTGCCCTGTGTTGGCTGGGATTGGCTCCAGCAGACCCCCGTGACCCTGTATTCGGATTCAGCGGGTTAGGAAATGGATGGATGGATGAAAATTGTATGAGACACCACTTCACAATCAGTTGAGACAACTGAGAATGTAGTTAGGACAGAATTAACCTGTAACAAAATGCAACCAAGTATCAGTTTAGCTCAGGTGCTTTCTTTTAGCTCTGCCCAAATACTGTACCCTATTTCACCTTTTCATCGTGTCTTCAGTTTTGTATATTGAGCATCACAAGAGATCCTCTTTCACTAATAGTGTAACTCTGAGTTTTGCCAGATGAAATCTTCTTAGTTCACACTCAGCATCAGTAACGTTTTATTAACTTGTCTCTGCTTTTCGATCAAGAAGAATTCATTTCTGCCTTTCACCACCCAACAGTGTGTTGAGCACATGTGTACTCACTGTTGGCAGCATTGACCACAAGCCAGTAAACTACAATGGACATAGGCCAGTCCACTGCTGGATCTCTCATGTACACACACCCACATGGAGCCAATTTGAAATTGCAAATTGATGAAAGCTGGACATCTTCATGGATGTAGGAGGAATACTAGTGTACCAAGAGGAAAGCCCACCCACACTTAGGAGAACATGCAACCTTCAAACAGACAGCATCTGGGATTTGACCCAGGTCACTTAACCTATGAGGCAGCAGTACTAACCTTTGCCACACCAAAAAAAAAATACAAAAACAAAAACATATACCAGTAATGATGATATCATGATAAGATTTTCCTCAGGCTTTTAGGTAGTTTCCCAAGGAATCTTGTCTTGTGATCTCTAGAGCTTCATACATGTAGGTGTCAGTGCAGAGACTCATAGGTGTGACGGGTCAGAGTGTAGTAAGAACTCATCAGACACACATTCAGCTCTTCACCGAGTTCGGGCTCACAGATATTTAGGGCTAATAATAAATGTTTAAACCATACAACATTTACACACATACAACACACTACTTTTTTTTATTTTATTAATTTTATTGCAACCATTCCATACAAATCAATCAATTTTTACAAAAAGTAGGATTGGGAACAAGTCGACCCCCACCCCTGAGAGAGAGAGCGAGGCCAACAGAGTAAAAGGCTTGTAAACATACCTAAATTGATGAGTTTGATAAGCCAATAGAGATGAATGGAGAAGAAAAAGAAATGCAGAAATAATTGCTTTCTCTGTGCTTTAAGAGCTTATTCTAAAATATTATTGATTAGATCCTCTGTGCAGATCCTCTAACTGAGAATATGCTTTTTTCCAATTTCAAATAATATAAAACATCGGTTTCCCATTGACTTAAAAGATGAGGAGTTAGGATTCTTCCAATTTAGCAAAATAAGTCTGCGTGCCAATAGTGTAGTGAAGGCAATCACAGTTTGTTTGTCCTTCTCCAATTTAAGCCCATCTGGAAGAACAGCAAACACAGCTGTTAATGGGCTAGGAGGGATTGTGATGCCCAGGCTGTCTGAAAGGCACTTAAAAATGTTGGACCAAAATGAGGTTAATTTGGTGCAGGCCCAAAACATGTGACCCAGTGAGGCTGGAGCTTGATTGCAGCGTTCGCAGGTTGGATTTTGCCCTGGAAACATTTTGGACAGTTTTAAGTGAGACAGATGTGCTCGATATATAATTGTGAGTTGAATAATTGTATGCGTTGTGCATATGGAACTCGAGTGAATTCTCTACATTGCTACCTTCCACTCCTATTCTGATATGTTGAGTGTGAGATCTTTTTCCTATTGTCCTCTTGGATCTTTGAAAGGGAGGGACTGTAGAATAATGTTATATATTGCAGAGATGATGTCTAAGTCCTCGAAATTGAGCAATATTTTTTCCAGCATAGAGGAAGGTGTGAGATGAGGGAAATCGGGCAGATTCTGTTTGACAAAGTTTCTAATTTGAAGATAGTCAAAGAAATGTGTAGCTGGAAAGTTAAATTTGGAATGTAACTTTTCATAGGATGGAAAGATGTTGTCTATATAAAGATCTCGAAGCAATTTAATCCCAAATATTTTCAAGATATTAAAAACTGCATATGTTTGCGAGGGTTGAAGGTGGTGCAAACTACAGCGCAAAACATAAGGACAGAAGATATCACTCACTAAACTATTACATATTTGGATTCTGATTTGTTCAGAGTCCGGGAGACCTCAGCCAACAAGCCACCTCCCGTCTACTGGCCATTCCACAGCTGAGTCGGTGCTGGGACAGCCAGTCTAATGATGGGCCAATTTTACATGAGGATTCCAGTGCTCCTTTACCTAAGATGACAGGCAAACAACATGAAAAGTAGAGCAGTGGCACCAAGTACTGCAGGACTAGGGATGTACTGATCAAGACTGCCAATTGTCATCGTGACTCATTTTTTGGCCTCTCTAAATCTGCTTAAACTTTAGCACATGTCCCATACACAAGTATCCCATGAATAACTGAAATTTAATAATGTTGTGATAAGTAATATTTAATATTACAAAACTTCACAACCACTTTTAAGAGAATCACTGGCATAGCAATGAACGTCACCCATCCATATGCACTTTCAAACGCTCTTGTCCAATTCAGAGCTATGTGGTGCTGCTCTCTATTTTGTCTCTGATTTTCCTCCAACACCTGGTGACTGGAGATTCTAAATTGGCCCAGTTTGAGTGTATGCCCGAGTGGGCCCTGCAGTGCACCGCCAGCCATCTATACCTCCTAACTGCCAACCTGCCAACCTGAGTTTTGTTAAGCAGGTCTGAGAATGCTATGTTGTATCATGTCATGTCATGCCATGTCACTTAGCAGCTGTTCAGCAAAGATACTCACTGGTGGGAGGTGTTGAGACAATGATGGAATCTGAAGATTAGAGAGGCTGAAAAACAACTGTCAGTAAATACATGACAATTAGGCTATTCGCCAATTTTTCACATTTACTTAAAATGCAAAAAAAGCTTCTTTACACGAAAAGGAAGTAAATTAAGAATTATATATTATATAGAGTGATGGACGGACAGGGCCATTACCCAGTTGGAATGCCAGCTGGAAGGACACCGGGGTAGAAAGCATCCACAAGGCATTACCTTCTCTATGACACTACAGGACAGCCCCACTGGGTGGCTGTGGCACCACGGATTCCCCCAGGGCACGCTGGGACTTGGAGTTTGATGCAGCCCTGTTGGGTTTCCGTGGGGTATGCTAGGGGGAGCTGTAGAGACGGCAGAGCCCAGCTATGTGGGGCTTCACCTCATCTGGAAGTGATTCCAGACCTTGCTAACAAGCCACCTGGAGAACTCCCAGGTGCAGCATAAGAAGAGTCGGCCACCTTCATTTGGAGCCAGAAATGGGGAGGAAGAGGATGAAACTTGCCAGGGAGGAGTGGAGGCAGAACGAGAGAGATGAAGAAGAGAAAGGTAAAGTGCTGCGCTGAATACTGTGCTTGGTGATGTACTGCGCTGGAGTGTTGGGAAACGAGGGAAAAACGTTTCCCACTGTTACTAAACATGTGTTGTGTGCTGGACTTGTGCTCTGCGTCTATTGTGGCTGGTGTTTGGGGAGCTGTACGCCCCCTGGTGGGTCACTATATATACTGCATATATTTTTTTTCCTGGGTGGCAGAGGTTAGAAAGCACTAAGCAATACTGTTCAAACGTAAAAGGGCAAACTAGAAATTTGTAGTTAAGAGTCCTTATCTGGGCAGTGCAGTGGTGCAGTTGCAGCACTGCTATTTCGCCGGAAGGGAACCAGGGTTCATAATCCAGGGTCCTCTGCGTTTTCCCTATGTCAACGTGGGGTGCTCTAGTTTCCTCCCACAGTTCAAAGATCTACAAGTTAGGTGAATTGGCATTGCTAAATCGACTCTAGGGTGTGTGTGTGTGTGTGTGTGTGTGTGTGTGTGTTCATTCATTTATCCTGTGATGGACTGGTACGCTCACCTGGTGCTGTTACTTCCCTGCGCCCAGTGATTGCTGGGATAAGCTCCAGCAGAAGCACAACCCGACCCTGGTTAACTAATTTTGGAAGATGGAGCGATGGAGTGCTTAGACAATTATCTGAATTATCTTAACAAAATGTCATTTTTACTATTGTTTTCCTTTAGATTTTTTTCCTTAATAGAGTTCATCAGAATTACTTATGAATGCTTTGAAATCTTTTTTTTTTTTCGAGAAAACACCCACATAACGAGACACCATTCAATGCATCCTGATATACAGTTTTATAAGGTGGCAAACTTTTTTTGGGGGTTTCCCCCTCAACTATTATTGGCTCTTTAGACCCAAACAAAACCATTTTTGGACCAAATTTTGGGCAGGACATTATATCCTAATGATGAAGAGTAAACCAATAGGTGTCAAATGCTCAGAAGAGCAGGAAGTTGCCCATGTCACATCAACCAACCCCATAGGATCAACCCTTAATGGTGTACAAGGGGCAAACTTACTCCTTTTCACAAAAGTTAAAAAATAAAAATAAAAAAATGGGGATCTGTTATATACTGCTAGGCATGAGGAGTGTTGTTGTATGCTATTTTAAGAGTGCTGATCATGAAAATAATCACATTTTTGATATTTAATTGGCACTGCCAGAAGGTTAAAAATGATTGTATTCTGATGGGGTATCATTTTAGACCATTCCTAGGGCAGTGATTATGAATATGAAGGTATTTTTGATCCTTTACTAGGAGTTTAGCCCTCTATGGACCTCTATCAGAGGGTGAAAACTGAAAAATTTTAATTACAATCAAGAATATCCATCCATCCCTCCATCCATTATCCAACCTGCTATATCCTAACAACAGGGTCACGGGTGTCTGCTGGAGTCAATCCCAGCCAACACAGGGCACAAGGCAGGAACCAATCCTGAGCAGGGTGCCAACCCACCACAGGACACACACAAACACACACTAGGGCCAATTTAGAATCGCCAATCCACCTAACCAGCATGTCTTTGGATTGTGGGAGGAAACCCACGCAGACACGGGGAGAACATGCAAACTCCACGCAGGGAGGACCTGGGAAGCGAACCCGAGTCTCCTAACTGCGAGGCTACCTTTTATCCATTTTAGGTAATTAATTTCATTTTAACGGATTACATTTGAAGTAAAATGGGGGTGTTCTAAAATATTTGACCAGCAGTTACTTTATTTATTTTTTCCCTCTTCTCATCAGACCATATCAAAAAAAAATCCCGAGCAGAGCGCCAGCCCACCACAGGGTGTACACACACACAGACACACAGACACACACCAAGCACACACTAAGGACAATTTTAGAATCGCCAGTGCACCTAACCTGCATGTCTTTGGACTGTGGGAGGAAACCGGAGTACCCGGAGGAAAGCCACGCAGACACGGGGTGAACATGCAAACTCCACGCCGGGAGGACCCGGGAAGCAAACCTGGGTCTCCTTACAGTGAGGCAGCAGCGCTATATATAAATATATCCATCCATCCATCCATCCATTATCCTATCTGCTATATCCTAACTACAGGGTCACGGTGGTCTGCTGGAGCCAATCCCAGCCAACACAGGGTGCAAGGCAGGAAACAAACCCCAGGCAGGGCGCCAGCCCACCACAAGGCCAATCCAGAATATTTAGACTTTAAACTGAAGCACACATTTTAATAATCCAAATGACAACTACACCTATTTATTAGGTATTGTACTTCTACCCCATGAAGTAAAATCATCACATTTCTTATGGACACCAAAAATTAGAGCGGCCAATGCTAGTTAAGGCTTTTTTATTTTATTTTTCTTTAAATCATTTATTTATTGAATGCTGTCTTTTGATGATATCTGACATATTATCAGTTGACGTATGATCAGTGACACAGTGCAATATGAAAGAGTACCTGGATAACCAAGTTTGACTTTAAAAACAGAATGGTGGCATCAGTGTGGAGGCCAGAAATACCAAAAATAATAAATAAAATTTCAAAGAAATAAAGAGGGAAAAAAATAAATCCACAAAGAACTGACATAAATTTACTTCACAGAAGACCTTCTCATTAGGGTCATGGGAAGCCTAGGCTTACAGGCACCATCAGACAAAATGTAGGCACTGACCAAAGACAGGGAGACAGCGTTATAATAAAATGAATGAAAGGAAAAAAAAAAAGAAGAATAGTTATCGTAGGCTCCAGCATATACTGTTGCTTTTTATTTTTTTTTGAAGATGTACTACATTTTGCAAAACATCTTGCTTTTGATTGCTCTGAAATTCTTAAAATAATTATTGCTTATGTTTAAACAACAACATAACAAGTGCTGTACAAAAGGGCACAATGTCTAGAACCTCAAAAAAAGCTCACATGGCCTCTTATTAATTTATTTTTATCAATTTGCTTTCCATCTGAGATTCTGCATTTTCGGATATGAGGTGATCCAAGCTTTTATTTTTTTTTTTTACCTTAAAATTTAGAAAAGGAAATTGATCTCTCTCTAATGCCTTTGACCTCACTCCCCTCTCACCCCAACTACTGGCTTTAACCTACTGGCTTGTGATGGCCACCATGACATTGGCTCTTCCAGTGCAAAACGAGTCTGGGGAATTGCGATTAAAGGGCTGCATTGATCACCACTGGGGGACCAGCGTGTGCTAACCCAGCCAGAATGAGCTCCCATTGGATGAAAGGTGGCCTCTGGGGAAGCCGTCTGTGTCGCACCAACTGCGCGACTGTTTTTCTACATGCCAGCAGCCATCAATCAATAATGGGCTTTACAAACACTAGTAGAGCAAAGCATTTGGAAAATTGAATTAACTGTATGGTCTCCAGTAAAGTAAAAGAAAATGTGACACTGAGCAAAGCACATTGCTTTTATTCTTATCCAGCATTCATTGAAAAATTCTTATTTGAAAGTCCATCTACCCATTTACAGATTTCAGCAGATCAATATTTCAAAACGTGTCTATTATTTAGTAGCATTCACAGTGACCGCAGCTCAGTCACTCAGACGTGCCCACATGCCTCAGGAGTAATTTCACTGGGATTTTAAAATGCCAAATGTGCTGTGGTGCTTTGTGAATATTACTTTCGTTATCATAAAAGTCATTTGGACTGGGAATTTAAATCAGAGCAGCAGGAGCCTAAATAAAAAAAAAAAAAATGCTTTGAATTTATTTTAATTATTATAGAAATGATAAAACCAAAAAATCCCTGGTTGGTAACAAGACAATTTTTGGGTGTTTACCAGAATGTCATTTTCACTTCACGAGTCTAAAAATACCTCCATGCTTCACTTCACGGATTCATTAAGATGAGCCTTCAGTGGCATCCCTCTTTGTATAAATGGAGCTCTGGCAGATCTCTCAGGATCACACAGCGAACCAGTGGTGAGGACTGAACCAGAAACTTTCAACTCCCACTCAAACCAATCATTCGTATTTCACTTAGCATGCAGGGAAATGTGAATTGTTCCTCAACAGCAGGAGAACTTACTATGGCGTGACAGATAAAGGCTCACACTGAGCTTATTAATGCCATACAATCGTGGCTTCTCCAAACACAAAAGCAGAAAAGATGTGAATTTTATCTGCATAAGTGCATTAGTATCCCCCAGGTAAGAATGAGGCCTGCAAAATACAATATTATTCTTATGAAAAGTGCCATCTCTAGGGTGTGCACCATAACAAGCCAACAGACTTGCACTGTTACCTTCTCTACAGCGCCCCCTATCTTTGGCACACTAAAGACTCCTTTTGACTTTCACAGTTCCTTAGTCTCTGCTACCTCAGCAGTGATGAGGCGGACTTCAGTAATGTAACACGCACTCAGAATGAGGAGCTTCTTTACTGATAGAGGATACATTTCTCAAATTGCGAACAGGGCCCTCAATCAAGCCAGAAATAGAAATCATAATTTGAACCCCTATAAAGTAACCCACGTCCTGCTGGTCATCCCATTCCACCTTAGTAATTTCTCACTCATAGGTCATTAAAATTTCCCGATTTTTGCAGACCAATCCTCCCTTGGATCTCTTTCCCTAATCCATCTAACCTACACAAAGTTTGCATGCACAGCTCATTTCTCAGAGGAGAACTACATTCTCCACCAGTCACTTTGAGCTGTAACAGGAGAAGCTGTGCCACCAACAATACCCTTGTATCTGGTCCCTCGAGACAAATTCAACATTAAACAATGGGCTTCTTGCCAATCTAAAAATCTTATCTACTGTATTGCTTGTCAGGAGTGTCCCGCCGTCTACATTGGTGAAACAAGGAGATAACATTCCATTACAATAAACACATTTGAATTGTTTGAGGATCAAAGCCCTCATAAAGCCTATTGTAGAACAATCTACATGCCTTGATCATAGCTACACTGCACACTCTGTTTGTGTTCTTTCACAGGGCTTCAAAGACACGTTTCAAAGAAAAACAGAAGAAGCTGAACTCATTCTTACCATTGTCACACATGCGCACATGGGAGGCAGCTAAAGGGCTCAAAAGAGGGTAATTCCATCCTGGACCAAGGGGTGGCAGTGTGTATAAACCCCTTCTCTCTTTCGTCTGCAAACTAACAAAGGGAAGTTTTGCCTGAACCCGATGATGTCACTTTCCATTTCTGGGCCTGATGACATCACAACTGGTTCCGTGCCCGATGATGTCACTTCCATCACTCAGCTTTCACGATGCCATTTTGTTAACCATGTATCAGTTCTGTTTTGGACTCAACTCTGTAAAGAGATATTGATGACTTTTTGCTCTTTTTTTTTTCACCCATTGTTCAAGTATACGGGGTGGCTACCCTAAACCTTTTGCTCTGCTCTTCGCTTTATTTGACACCATGGAATCACATATTTCTCCAGGTCTTAATGACTGACTAACTATCTCTTGTGGTCTATGGCCGGCTTGTCATCATGGCCAATACCCCCAGGCTGCCAGATAGAGCTCTCCCTGCAGCATGGAGGTGCCCCCGATAACCAGCAGGGAATCATGGACAATGGTGTTTTCCTCTACAGCCCTGCTGGATACCACAGGGGCCAACAGAGGATGCTGCAGGGAGGCCCAGAGAGTCACATGTGCCCTATAACCTGCAAGTACGTCATAGGCAAAGCGACAGCGGAAGTGACGTACTTCCGGGATGAAGTATCTGACCCGGAAGTGATAAGGAGTCACATGGACTGAAGGATGGGAAACACCTCCGGGTCAGGGAATATAAAGGACTGTGGGAAATCCCCAGACGACGAGCTGAGCTGGGTGGAAGGGTGGCAACGTGTCTGGGAGTAGGAGGATTGGTTTATTGTGTATTATTGAATTATTGTATGAGTATTGTGGAGAGGAGGGTGCTTTGTGCACGGTTTAGTAATAAAAAAGTCAAACTTTCGGACTTTTACCTGGTGTCTGACATATTGTCCAAGGGTTCAAGAGGGCCCTCTATCAGTCACACTCTTTAATCTCTCCCTTCATCTTCTCTAATAGCAGCTTTTTCTCACCTACTCTCATCGGCCCTGCCTTCATGTATATCTTACCTGTTCTCTTCATTCCTTTATACAGTTGAAATGTAGAGTCTTTAACCTTCTTTCTTTTCCTACACGGAAATAAATCTTTAACCCTTTTTTTCTTCTACAAACTTTTATGCCAAGTTAGGCAATTTTCTTAAGCGGGTACTCAGAAAACAGGACTTGATCAGATAAAAGATAATATGAAAATAACAACTCATTTTTAGATCAAGAAATAGCATGGTTGTGCAGTTGGTTTCCTGAAGCTGTGAGGCAGCAGAGCTATCAAGTTCAGTTTTTGGACTGGTGAATATAAGTGGAGTTTGCATCTATTTCCCATTTTGTTTTCTCCAGGTACTCCAGGCTCCTCTACGTTCCAAAGATAATCATATGTCATGTCATTTGAAGACTTTAAAGTGTCCAGGTGTGAATTGGTAGGCCCAGCAAAGGAAAGTCATCCTCACAAGGGATGAGCGTTGCCCTGCGCACAATGTTATTATAGTAACTCCCACCGTATGTGATCTTGTACAGAAAACAAACAGTTTAGACCAGGGGTAGACAATGTGTGTCCTAGAGGCCCATAATGGCTGCAGGTTTTTGTTCCATTTCAATTTCTTAACAATGAGTCAATTATCACTGCTCAAGCAACATGTCTGTACTTCGTTTTAGTTGTCTTGTTTGTTCAGATTCACCACCCGATTGCTTATTTCAGTCTTAAACAGCTGCATTCACTGCTTTTAATGGCTCCTTAGTAGCAATAAGATGCAAATGGCAAAAGGAACCAGCAGTTTTCTGCCTACCATGTCTCCATTTACACCTGTGTGTGCATTCATTGTGTAAAATATTTAAAGGGAAACAGAAGTGGGAAAAAAAAGGAAGAACTGAAAATTACTAATCTGCTTCAGACTGCAAATCATTTGGGTGCCATTCAAAGAAAATAAAATAATATTGTATATACCGTAGCTGCGTTTTCCCAAAACTACCAAAGTTCTGCAGCTTCAACTCAAAAAATGGGATTCAACAAAAGCCTGACGCGCAGAAATGATTCCACAGACAAAACTTCTTGGTTTTTTAAAGTTTAGTGAGTTTTGAAGTAAAATAGTTCACACAAAAGGAAAATTAAAATAACAAAAAAGGAAAAGTTAATGTTAAGAAAAGTTCAGTTCTAAGCTTAATCTTGTTACATCTCAAATTGTTACTTCTTACTTAACATTTCTGAACCATTTCAAAACGGTCAAAAAACTGTATGCTTATCCCATTTCTAAGCTTAAATGGGTCTTTCAAGTCACTCTTTAATGAGACCTGTTCCAAACAAACTGAGCCTCTTATCACACTGTTACTCAGCTATAGTAAGAAGGTTCTATCTCTTGTTAACGATAGGGGGAAAAGACTATACCATAAGCTATGACTATGAAAGACATTAATATTCTATTCAAATTAAGCAAACATCAATATGAGTTTAACTCAAAACTTTAACTTTCTAAGATTGGCTCTTGGGCGGCACGGTGGCGCAGTGGTGGCGCTGCTGCCTCGCAGTTAGGAGACCCGGGTTCGCTTTCCAGGTCCTCCCTGCGTGGAGTTTGCATGTTCTCCCCGTGTCTGCGTGGGTTTCCTCCCACAATCCAAAGACATGCAGGTTAGGTGGATTGGCGATTCTAAATTGGCCCTAGTGTGTGTTTGTGTGTGTGGGTGTGTTTGTGTGTGTCCTGTGGTGGGTTGGCACCCTGCCCAGGATTGGTTCCTGCCTTGTGCCCTGTGTTGGCTGGGATTGACTCCAGCAGACCCCCGTGACCCTGTATTCAGATTCAGCGGGTTGGAAAAATTGAATGGATAGGCTCTTACATTTCCGGCCCCTAATTGGCTATGCAGGAGCGGAGACAATTACTTTACTTTACTTCAATATGAGCCAATTACTTTTACATTAACTATTCGTTTCAAATCATTAGCAATAACACTGCAAACAAACATTTTAAAAATTTCATATTTCAAACATTGGCTGTTTCTTGAAGTAGGCACAGTTTATTCACGGGTCTGTCCAGTGTGCTGGTTTTGGTCTGCACACAAACTCTTCTGACTGCACCTTTGGCATCTGGCATTGTCTTGATGACTCGACCCATTACCCAGGAATTGCGAGGTGTAGCTTTATCTATAATTAGAACAACGTCCCCTGGTTCAAAATTTCTTCTTGGTGCAAGCCACTTTTGACGTTTTTTGAAGTATTGGCAAATACTCTTTTGTCCATCTTTTCCAAAACAAATTGGCCATGTATTGAATTTGTTTCCAGCGTCTTGTTGGGTATGGTTCATTTTCTGAAATGAGTTTAGGTGGTATTTCAGGTTTTGTCTTCAATAACAACAAGTGATTGGGTGTGAGTGGTTCTAAATCATTTGGGTCATCTGATGTCTTCGTAAGGGGTCTGTTATTGAGTATTGATTCCACTCTACACATCATTGTAGGAAGGTTTTCATCATCGAGTGTTTGTTGGTTTAGTGTTGAATTTAAAATCTTTCTTACACTTCTGATTTGTCTTTCCCACACTCCACCTTGGTGAGAGGCTGATGGTGGATTAAAAATCCATTTGATTTGTTCTTGCATCATGGCGTCACTGATTTTTTTGTGTTCCAGTTTTTTAATAGCTTCTCGTAGCTCTCTTTCTGCTCCAACGAAATTTGTTCCATTGTCTGAGCGCATGATTTTAACTTGTCCTCTTCTATCCGTAAATCGGAGTATGGCTTGGATACAAGAATCAGTGTCTAGGCTATGTGCAATCTCTATGTGCGCGGCTCTGGTTGTTTGACATGTGAAGATTATAAGAATATAAGAATGACCTGACATTGCAGAATGACAACACTAGCAAGCTGTAAAATTAAATGAAACCCGTTATTGACAAGAATTGGGATGAAATTAAGGAATCAAGCTGGAACAAAACCCTGCAGCCACTGTGGCCATTCTGGACCATCTTCGCCTAGCCCTGGGTTAGATGAATTGTTTGAGGATCCTACATAATATGGATGTGAATATTACTGTGTAAACACCCACAGAACAGATTTTTTTAAGTTTATTATTCATTACATTGTACGCAATTTACAAAAAAAAATTACACACTCTGTGACTTAGGGTCTTAACCTCCCCAAATCCTCTTTAATGAATTTAAACAGAAAAAAAAAACACTAACAGAGAAGTATTTTTGTTTCCTGTTCCTAGTTCCACATCTCTGGTCTTCTACCATACAGCATGCATCAGTCTGGCTTCTATCTACTGCTGTCAGGATGCCCCATTTTATATATATTTTACCCCAGCAGGTTTCAAGCATATTAAGTATTCTAGTCATGACTTGCTCAATACATGGGGTGTACTTCGAATGCTAAATTAGAAGCAGAAAGTGTCTTCTGCCACGGGGTGTTTATTATCTGTCATCCTAAGGGCTGAATGTCGTGCCACACCAAGTGCAGGGGATGCGTCTGGCTCATCAGGTCAAGTGTTGAGACTTGCCTGTATCACATTGCACTCGGCGCAAAAAGATGTCTTTTGTTCATATCACAAAGTGTATCAGAGTACTTGTTGCCTGCGAGAGTGAGGGCATGAGGGCTCGAATGCTAAGGTTTCTCTTTAATTCCTTACATTTTCCCTACCCACCTACAGTGCTCTCCATAATTACAGTATTGGGACAAAGACACATTTTTCCTTGACTTCCCCCTCAGCGCCACGGTTTAAAATGACGTACATTTCATACTTTCATTTAAGGGGATTTGCATCCATTTCTGTCACCATCTCATGTGGAAATAATGGAACTTTTTTTTTTTTTTTTTAATACAGTCCCATCCATCCATCCATTACCCAACCTGCTATATCCTAACTACAGAGTCATGGGGTCTGCTGGAGCCAATCCCAGTCAGCACAGGGTGCAAGGCAGGAAACAAACCCCGGGCAGGTTGCCAGCCCACCACAGAGCACATACACACACACACACACACACACCAAGCACACACTGCTGTAGGGACAATTTAGAATCACCAATGTGCCGAACCTGCATGTCTTTGGACTGTGGGAGGAAACCAGAGCACCCGGAGGAAACCCACGCAGACACGGGGAGAACATGTAAACTCCAGGCACAGAGGACCCGGGAAGTGAACCTGGATCTCTTAACTGCGAGGCACCAGTGCTACCCACTGCGCCACCGTGCAACCCACCCCCCAATTTCAGGGCACCATAAATGTTTGGGACACAGCAATGGCATGTGGGACTTTGCCGCATAGCCCTCCCATGTAATGACTGCTTGAAGACTGCGATTCACAGACATCACCAGGTGCTGAGGGTGTTCTCTGGTGATGCTCTGCCAAGCATCTAATGCTGCCACCTTTAGCTCCTGCTTGTTTTGGGGGCTTGTCAGTCAATATCCTCTGTTTGGGACAAAATCCACTTTCTAAAAAAAGTGAAGACTAACTAAAAACTCACTTTAATACTGGATTTTTTACCCCCCCACTGATTCACCTGCCACTAGCAGCTATTACCCAGAGCAGTCAAACCCAGTGGCAATGCTAATTACCCCTGCCCAGCTACTCATTTTTAGGCCAGCCAATCAAAGGGCTCCTAATCTATTCAGTCTTTTCCCACAGAAGATCACAGTTTAAGCTGCAAACTTCTTTAAACTGACCCCGTGACCCTATTCGGATTCAGCGGGTTAGAAAATGGATGGATGGATGGACTTCTTTAAACTGCTAAACGTTTCTAAGTGAGAAAGTCTCTGAAGCCAGATAGGTCATCTCCTTTCAATTTTACCTGTAGTACAATTTCTACTATAAAGCCACCCTTTTGTTTCTACGTAACTCTATCCATTTTTGTGTATTTGTGCGTACCTGTGACCATGACAATATTTAGGGAAAGTATGTCTTCTGACAATTATTTTCTATTAGAGTGGACTGGAGTTAGAAACTTAAAATCAAAATCAAAAGACTTGTAGTCGTCAAGTAATGGTGGGAATGCACAGAATTGGCTCATTTGATTACTTTTAGTTTTCACATGATTGAAGCGTGGTCTCAAATCGAAATGCAATACACACAGAGTTGCCGCTAGGTGAAATGCAATACGCCCCGCTTTGCTTTTAGTTATGACATGCGATCTACGCTTTTGTGTCACATTTTAAACTGACACGAAAATTGCGTGTGGCAGTGAAAAGCAATCTGTCATTTGGTTGATATGTCTTTAATTCTGGCATGATAAAACTGTGCCAAAAATCAAATGTCATGTCATGACATTGTCTAACCTGCTTAATCTTGAACAGGGTCATGGTGGGGGTGCTGAAGCCAATCCCAATTAGCATAGGGAACAAGGCAGGAACAAAGTCAGACAGGGTTCCAGTCCATCGCAGGGTGAACACAAACACACACACTGGGAAATTTAGTATTGCCAATCCACCGAGCCTGCACGTCTTTGGACTGTGGGAGGAAGCCAGAACTCGGGGAAAACCACGCAGACACAGGCAGAACAAAATCAAATGACTCAACTGCTTATACAGTGGTGTGAAAAACTATTTGCCCCCTTCCTGATTTCTTATTCTTTTGCATGTTTGTCACACAAAATGTTTCTGATCATCAAACACATTTAACCATTAGTCAAATATAACACAAGTAAACACAAAATGCAGTTTTTAAATGATGGTTTTTATTATTTAGGGAGAAAAAAAAATCCAAACCTACATGGCCCTGTGTGAAAAAGTAATTGCCCCCTGAACCTAATAACTGGTTGGGCCACCCTTAGCAGCAATAACTGCAATCAAGCGTTTGCGATAACTTGCAATGAGTCTTTTACAGAGCTCTGGAGGAATTCTGGTCCACTCATCTTTGTAGAATTGTTGTAATTCAGCTTTATTTGAGGGTTTTCTGGCATGAACCGCCTTTTTAAGGTCATGCCATAGCATCTCAATTGGATTCAGGTCAGGACTTTGACTAGGCCACTCCAAAGTCTTCATTTTGTTTTTCTTCAGCCATTCAGAGGTGGATTTGCTGGTGTGTTTTGGGTCATTGTCCTGTTGCAGCACCCAAGATCGCTTCAGCTTGAGTTGACGAACAGATGGCGGACATTCTCCTTCAGGATTTTTTGGTAGACAGTAGAATTCATGGTTCCATCTATCACAGCAAGCCTTCCAGGTCCTGAAGCAGCAAAACAACCCCAGACCATCACACTACCACCACCATATTTTACTGTTGGTATGATGTTCTTTTCTGAAATGCTGTGTTCCTTTTACGCCAGATGTAACGGACATTTGCCTTCCAAAAGTTCAACTTTTGTCTCATCAGTCCACAAGGTATTTTCCCAAAAGTCTTGGCAATCATTGAGATGTTTCTTAGCAAAATTGAGACGAGCCCTAATGTTCTTTTTGCTTAACAGTGGTTTGCGTCTTGGAAATCTGCCATGCAGGCCGTTTTTGCCCAGTCTCTTTCTTATGGTGGAGTCGTGAACACTGACCTTAATTGAGGCAAGTGAGGCCTGCAGTTCTTTAGACGTTGTCCTGGGGTCTTTTGTGACCTCTCGGATGAGTCGTCTCTGCTCTTGGGGTAATTTTGGTCGGCCGGCCACTCCTGGGAAGGTTCACCACTGTTCCATGTTTTTGCCATTTGTGGATAATGGCTCTCACTGTGGTTCGCTGGAGTCCCAAAGCTTTAGAAATGGCTTTATAACCTTTACCAGACTGATAGATCTCAATTACTTCTGTTCTCATTTGTTCCTGAATTTCTTTGGATCTTGGCATGATGTCTAGCTTTTGAGGTGCTTTTGGTCTACTTCTCTGTGTCAGGCAGCTCCTATTTAAGTGATTTCTTGATTGAAACAGGTGTGGCAGTAATCAGGCCTGGGGGTGGCTACGGAAATTGAACTCAGGTGTGATACACCACAGGTAGGTTATTTTTGAACAAGGGGGCAATTACTTTTTCACACAGGGCCATGTAGGTTTGGATTTTTTTTTCCCTAAATAATAAAAACCATCATTTAAAAACTGCATTTTGTGTTTACTTGTGTTATATTTGACTAATGGTTAAATGTGTTTTGATGATCAGAAACATTTTGTGTGACAAACATGCAAAAGAATAAGAAATCAGGAAGGGGGCAAATAGTTTTTCACACCGACTGTATTTAACTTCGACACAGATAATCCTCCATAAACTATGGAACACTCCACTATAATCAAATGCCTTTGTTGCTTCCTTGTGAAAAAAAAAAAAATCCTGTAAATTAGCGAAATCCCCATCTCCACGTCTAAACCCACACTGACTGTCTGCTAGCACTTCTGTACTTGACAGCTGGTGATGCACGTGTACTGGATAGCTGCTTCTCTGTCATCACCAACAACTATATCCTCTCTGAGTTTTTTTTTTATTTAATTCACACCTATTTACAGCTCTTACTTGCAAACTCAAGTTAATCAATTATCAGAGAAAAAAAAAAAAACGGCCATCTATTAAGTATGAAAGCCTCGCTCACCAAATCGACTGTTTTCCAACTTGTTCTCTGGCTTGCATGAACATCCATTTCACTCATTAATATTCATTTAAGAATGTCTGCCGTAATGATCTCTTATTGAGGGGTGAGTTACAGAACTGATATTCACATTAATCTCTGCCTTACATGCATGAGAGAAAAAAAGGGTCATCAATGCTTGCAGCTCAGAGGCATCCAAATCTTGCAATGGGACACAGGAGGAAAAAATGAAAATGTTGTTAATTATGATTACCGTGAATACAGCTAAAGGTTGATATTTAAATGGCCCCAATATGTACAGGTTAGGAAAACGGATATCGCTGAATTGGCCCTACTGTGTGTGTGTTTGATGGGCTGGCACCATGTCATGGGTTTGTTCTTGCCTTGCGACTGATGCTTATGGCGATGCACTCCATAAGTGGGTTTAAACTATGGATGAATGGAAAAGAATAACCTCTTAGTTTGATCTACTGTGAAATAACTCATGAAGAATAATAGCCACCTCAGCCGCTTCGTACTGATCTACTCTAAATTCTGATCAAAGATCAAGCTAATACTGATGACTGGGCCTAATTTTTATAGTGCTCCACCATCTTTACTGTCTAACTTTTAATTATTGACAAGAGAGGAGAAAGATGGGCAAAGGAAAAAAGTACAGGCATATCCTGGGTTGTAGAAATGCTTAGGTGTGAAGAGGAACAATAACATCATTTAACAAATCCATCAACTACTGGTCCGTGATTGTGTTCCTTATCTAGCAAAAGGCAGAAAATGTAAGAGTCATCCTCATTTTTGAATGTAGTGACATTCATTTTGTATACAAAGTAAACGGAATAAAACAGGAGCATCAGAGCCCCTTCATGGGACTGTTCATGCCTTGTGCCCAGTGCTTGCTGGGATAAGCCCTAGCTTCCTCTAAATGCTGCTCAGGATAAGTTGGTATGGGAAAAAGATCAATAGATGGAATGAATAATACTAATAACTGTACAACAAGGTGCAGGGAAAAGGAAGATCCACCAACGACATCTACAAGGCCATCAGCTGCAGGCTATCCAGAAGTGATTGAAGAGACAAATTAGATGGAAGCTACGTAGGTTATACACTTGCAAGGCCATATTAATACTTTAGGGTGGTGCAATGTTAGTGCTCATGTTAGAACAACACAGTTGAATAAATTAACAGAAAATGTCAGAATATGAATTAGAGAAAGATTTAGGTAAGGCAGAATGGAAGGGAATAAGAAAGATGGATGGCCTCTGTTCCATTAAAATAAGTTATTCATCAAGGACAATGGGTTGCAATGCAGAGCATTTGAAAGGTAAACCTTCAGGATTTTCCAATTGTGACCTCCATGGACAAAAAAGGTGAACAGGAAATGACAAATGAAGGAATGATTAGCCTATTCTTTGATTTTTTTTCTTTCTTTTCTCTTAATCATGATTAATTAACTGACTCTAAAACAAAAGACAAGGAGAACAATACAGAAGTCCACTCACGTTTTTGCTATAACCTGAATCAGTTCCATTTATAGTGTTGCACTCATGTGAAAATATTAGTACATCCCAAGAAATGTTTAATTTTTTAAACATATGAGTACATATCATTATTTGACCTTCATTTAAACAATAAAAGGTCAGTCAGTCATTATCCAACCCGCTATATCTGAACACAGGGTCACGGGGGTCTGCTGGAGCCAATCCCAGCCAACACAGGGCGCAAGGCAGGAACAAACCCTGGGCAGGGTGCCAGCCCACCAAAGGGCACACACACCCACACACCAAGCACACACCAGGGACAATTTAGAATCGCCAATCCACCTAACCTGCATGTCTTTGGACTGTGGGAGGAAACCCACGCAGACACGGGGAGAACATGCAAACTCCACGCTGGGAGGACCTGGGAAGTGAACCCGAGTCTCCTAACTGCACCACCGTGCTGCCCTACAATAAAAGGTGATGTAATTAAAAAGAAATATGAAAATCTGACTTTGCAATAATTATGTCCAGACACGCCATTTCTGTCAATGGTAAAAGTACAGCCTCTTCTTAACTCTAATAGCTGGTGTTGCCCCCTCAAGTCTGCGTTTCCCAGAACTGCCTACCAGCCTCTGACATCGGCCAGGAGAACGTTTATTTTTCCCCCCCACTCCTCTTTGTAGGGGTATATGATTGTTTGAGAGGTGTCTTGTGTGCACAGCCCCTTCTTTCAAATCTCCACGAGATTTGACTTGGCCATTCCAGAATCCTTCACTTCTGTCATTTTAGCCATTCCTTGGTGGATTTAATGGTGTATTTATGGTTATTGTTGTGTTGCAAGGCCCACTTTCAGTGGAGATGACAGACGAGTTTATCCTCAAGGCACCCAGTGGTACAATGAAGATTCCTCGTAGATTCAATGATGATGAGCTGCTCAGGCTCTGTAGCATCAAAAAGTCACTCACTGTAATGGTTACACCACCACTTGGTATCAGGTTGCTCTGATCAATTGTTGTCTTTGCGTTTCTGGTATTATAGCCTCGGCTGTTCTTGACTTTGCCTAGGTAGTCATTAGCAAGCATTAGTCTAGCCTTGATGTTCTTTTCATTTTCTCTCAGCACACCACATTAATTTGTGTACCGTCTTTCTAATGGTAGGCTAACAGTGGCAAGTGCTACCTACAGGTCCCCATGATGAAACTGTGTGCTTTTTACAGACGTCTTCCATTACCAGTTCTTCTCTATCGGGCTGAACCTGCTTCGGCAGCCTTGCCTGGACAAACTGGCAGGTGTTTGAAATTTTCTCTGCTAGTAGATGATCTTTCAGACAGTGGAGTGGTTGATTCACAATTGTTTGGAGATTTTCAGTCCCATCCCATGACGTTTATATAACAGTCTTTTTAAGGCCTCAGAGAGCTCCTTTGATCTCAGCCTGGTAATAACACAAACTTCAGCAACAAAGAACAAACCAAACTAAATGTCTGATGATTAATTAAGATGAGTTCTGACAAAGTCCTCTCTAATGATTTCTAATTTGAGGTATCTGAGGTAGAGATAAATGTCAGGGGGGGGCAAACATTTTTTTAACATGCAAAATCTGCATTTACCGGTATTTTTATTTAAATGATACACAGGACTTTAAAACTGCAAACTTGTCATGATGTTTACCTAGAGATGCAGTTTAAATGAAGGTCAAATCTTGATATGTCCACATCTTCTTCTTTCGGCTGCCCCCGTTAAGGGTTGCCACAGCGGATCATCTTGTTCCATATCTTCCTGTCCTTGTCATCTTGCTCTGTCACACCAATCACCTTCATGTCCTCTCTCAAACCTTCTCTTAGGCCTTCCTCTTTAACTCTTACCTGGCAGCTCTATCTTTAACATCCTTCTCTCAGCATACCCAGCATCTCTCCTCTGCACATGTCCAAACCAACGCAACACAAACCCGACTCTCTGACTTTTTCTCCCAACCGTCCCACCTGAGTTGACCCTCTAATGTCCTCATCTCTAATCATGTCCATCTTCGTCAATGCAAATCTTAACATCTTTAACTTTGTCTCCTCCAGCTCTGTCTCTGTCTCCTGCTGTCTGGTCAGTGCCACCATCTCCAATCCATATAACAAAGCTGGTATGTTACAAAAAAATAAAAAATGGCATCTCACTGGGTGTACTTACTTTTTCACATAACTGTATACAGGTGCCGGTCATAAAATTAGAATATCGTGACAAAGTTGATTTATTTAAGTAATTCCATTCCAAAAGTGAAACTTGTATATTAGATTCATTCATTACACACAGACTGATGTATTTCAAATGTTTATTTCTTTTAATTTTGATGATTATAACTGACAACTAATGAAAGTCCCAAATTCAGTATCTCGGAAAATTAGAATATTGTGAAAAGGTTCAATATTGAAGACACCTGGTGCCACACTCTAATCAGCTAATTAACTCAAAACACCTGCAAAAGCCTTTAAATGGTCTCTTAGTCGAGTTCTGTAGGCTACACAATTACGGGGAAGACTGCGGACTTGACAATTGACCAAAAGACGACCATTGACACCTTGCACAAGGAGGGCAAGACACAAAAGGTCATTGCTAAAGAGGCTGGCTGTTCACAGAGCTCTGTGTCCAAGCACATTAATAGAGAGGCGAAGGGAAGGACAAGATGTGGTAGAAAAAGTGTACAAGCAATAGGGATAACCGCACCCTGGAGAGGATTGTGAAACAAAACTGTGGGGGAGATTCACAAAGAGTGGACTGCAGCTGGAGTCAGTGCTTCAAGAACCACCACGCACAGACGTATGCAAGACATGGGGTTCAGCTGTCACATTCCTTGTGTCAAGCCACTCTTGAACAAGAGACAGCGTCAGAAGCGTCTCGACTGGGCTAAAGACAAAACTGCTGCTAAATGGTGCAAAGTTATGTTCTCTGATGAAAGTAAATTTTGCATTTCCTTTGGAAATCAAGGTCCCAGAGTCTGGAGGAAGAGAGGAGAGGCACAGAATCCATGTTGCTTGAGGTCCAGTGTAAAGTTTCCACAGTCAGTGATGGTTTGGGGTGCCATGTCATCTGCTGGTGTTGGTCCATTGTGTTTTCTGAGGTCCAAGGTCAACGCAGCTGTCTACCAGGAAGTTTTAGAGCACTTCATGCTTCCTGCTGCTGACGAACTTTATGGAGATGCAGATTTCATTTTCCAACAGGACCTGGCACCTGCACACAGTGCCAAAACTACCAGTACCTGGTTTAAGGACCATGGTATCCCTGTTCTTGATTGGCCAGCAAACTCGCCTGACCTTAACCCCATAGAAAATCTATGGGGTATTGTGAAGAGGAAGATGCAATACAATTCCCCAACAAGACCCAACAATTCAGAAGAGCTGAAGGCCACTATCAGAGCAACATGGGCTCTCATAACACCTGAGCAGTGCCACAGACTGATCGACTCCATGCCACGCCGCATTGCTGCAGTAATCCAGGCCAAAGGAGCCCCAACTAAATATTGAGTGCTGTACATGCTCATACTTTTCATGTTCATACCTTTCAGTTGGCCAACATTTCTAAAAATCCTTTTTTTGCATTGGTCTTAATTGATATTCTAATTTTCCGAGATACTGAATTTGGGACTTTCATTAGTTGTCAGTTATAATCATCAAAATTAAAAGAAATAAACATTTGAAATACATCAGTCTGTGTGTAATGAATGAATCTAAAATACAAGTTTCACTTGGAATTACTGAAATAAATCAACTTTGTCATGATATTCTAATTTTATGACCGGCACCTGTAGATCACAAATCGTTTATTCTCTGAATCAAAAACAATAAGAAACTCAAGTTATGAGCACCGTAAACATTTAATCAAAACAATTTTGTAAATATTGTCAATAAGTAATCAAGGCCTGCTCTTAAATCACTGAACTAAGCAAGCTGCTTGTTTTATGGTCTAACAATATTTCTGACAGCCTCCATTCTTCACCTCACTTGTGCATTAATCTCCCACAAATGGTTATTATATACAGTAGTAAAGCACAGAAGCCAGGGACAAATTAGGGGCCACATTACAGGGAGTCTTAAGAAAACCAGGGGCAGAGAGCAAATAAGAACAAAATAAAAAAAGTGAATTAACAAAGGCCACTCTAACTCGGGGTGTTCATAAGATGAGTAATGACTTACTTCAAGAGGTAGAAGTACATAATAAACAAGAAGAGTCATTTCGTATATATTTGAAATATTATAATGTATGCTTCAATTTAAACATTGAATGTCTAAATATTCTCGATTGTAATAGAAAGTTGGTACTACTAGGGCAGGGGTGGCGAACTCCAGGCCTCGAGTGCCACAATGGCTGCAGGTTTTCATTCTTACCATCTTCTTAATTAGTGACCAGTTTTTGCTGCTGATTACTTCTTTTAATTAACTTGACTCAGGTCCCATAGTTGTTTCTTTTTCTTTAATTAGCAGCCAACCAATAATGAGACACAAAACAAGCCACCACATGACCAGCTCCCCTGTGCCCATCATACAATATCTGAAATTAAAGAGAGGTGATGGTCTTGGTAAGGATGATCTCTCAGGTCACAAACACTTTTTGACATTGGTGCTCTTAGAAAGAACAGAAAAACAACAGTTTTCAAAACGTGTGCTGTGGCAGAATGAGAGCAGCAACAAGCCATGGAATAAAAGAACGGGTTTAATTAACAGCAAGAATTGGCTTCTCATTAAGAAAGTGATTGGAGTGAAACTGGTTGGAGTTTGAAGCCCCAGTTTAGCTGGTCATCTGTTAGCTCGTTTCACATCTCATTTCTGCTTGGCTGTTATTTAATGAAGAAAGGAATTAATTCAGAGGGCTGAACTCTTCTAACAGGGCTATTAAAGTGATGGGGAAAAAGTGAATTAGCAGTAAAAACTGGTCACCAATTAGGAAAAGGGTTAGAATGAAAACCTGCAGTCACTGCGGCCCGCCAGGCCTGGAGTTCGCCACCCCTGTATTCGGGTGTTGCACCGTGTTAGCCATTATGAATGTAGTGAGAGGAGGAGGAGGAGGTTAGGAGCACGCACTGATAAAGCGCATTGCCGCACCCACCACATGACAAACCAACTCAGGATTTCCGATTAGGACCCGAGTTCAGCCATGCAAGTAGTTCAGATGGAATGGAACCAATGTCAGTTTTTTTTATGGTGGCTGGAGTGCCAATTCTGCCCCCAACTCCCAGGTATTTCCCTACAGCAGAAGTGCCCAATGCGTCGATCGCGATCAACCGGTAGATCGCAAAGGTAGTGCAGGTAGATCGCATTGCATTCAAAAAATGTTTTTTTTTTTAACGTTAGTATATCATGTATCCTCCCTATGGCATTTTCCACTTGATTGAAATACAGGTATGCCAATCTGAGATCTCTTCTCTATGTATATATATATATATATGAGGGCAAGTCTCACAATGTATATATAGAGCATTTTTAATGTAAGTAGATCATTGTGACCTGGTCATTTTAAAAGTGGCTCAAGCCAAAAATGTGTGGGCACCCCGGCCCTACAGGTTGGAGGACCTGTTTACAGGACTGGATGCAGGTTAATGTCATACCCAGGACGGAGCAGTGAGAAATCAAGCAAAATGACACCTTTTATTGGCGAACTAAAAGGATTACAAAATGCAACCTTTCAAGGCAACTTAAGCCCCTTCTTCAGGCAGGATATAAATCAGAGTTGCCTCGAAAGCTTGCATATTGTAATAGTTTTACTTAGCCAATAAAAAGGTGTCATTTTGTTTGACTTCTCAATAGAAAGTTGTCATTTTTCACCTTTTAACAGAGGTCCTTAGACAGCTAGATCCCTAGTAAAGGATTATATTTGTCAACACTTACCTCAGAATAGTCTAAAACGATACCTTAAACGCTTAGGTTTCAAATTTGTCATTTGAAACATTCTACAAGTGGCTCTTAGATGGCAAGGATTACTGATAAAAATATCAAAATATTATCATATTCATGATCGGCGCTGCTGCCTCGCAGTTAGGAGACCCGAGTTCGCTTCCCAGGTCCTCCATGCATGGAGTTTGCATGTTCTCCCCGTGTCTGCGTGGGTTTCCTCCGGGTGCTCCGGTTTCCTCCCATTGGCGATTCTAAATTGTCCCTAGTATGTGCCTGGTGTATGGGTGTGTGTCCTGCTGTGGGCTGGCGCCCTGCCCAGGGTTTGCTTCCTGCCTTGTGCCCTGTTTTGGCTGGGATTGGCTCCAGCAGACCCCCATGACCCTGTAGTTAGGGTATAGCAGGTTGGATAATGGATGAATGGATCGATGGATGGATGATCAGCAAACATAAAATAGCCCCACAACATGCTTATGTTTAAAATTTGCCATTTCTACATTTCTGGTAGTGGCTCTTAAGAGTGCCAGGACCCACTGCTAAAGAATAAAATATCAAAAATATGATCATATTTGTGATCAGCAGACATGAAATAGTACAACACGATACCCAAACATGCTTAGGTTTCAAATTTGTCATTTGGGAGTGGTTCTTAAACGGCTAGGACCACCATTAAGAAATCAAATATCAAAAATATGATCATTTCCGTGATTAGCAACCTCAAAATAGCATAAAATGCTACTCCACAATGCTTATATTACCAATCCCCACTTTTACCGAAGTTTTCAAAGTAACTTTGACCCCTCATGTCTCCTTCGGGGATGCATCCCTGGGTTCAGATGACATGATATACACATAATCACGTTGTTCTGTTCATTTTAGCTGGAAAAACCTATTGGTTTACTCTATTATAATGGTGTGATATCTCCGACAGAAAATATGGTCCAAAACAGTCTAAAAATGGGGGTTTGTTCAAGTCCAGAGGTTCAAAAATAAAAAGGAACCCCAAAAACCCTGACATGTTGCATAACTAGATATCAAGATGAGTAGAATGGAGGTAACAAAAAAAAAGGGAAGCGATTTCAAAAAAATTAGCACCATTCCTCCTTCCCTGAATTTGGGAAAGCCACTGCCAGGATGGAAGAGAAAGAAATGCTTCATTAGGTGGCATACAAATTATTGTTTCCTTGAGCAGGTAGACGAAGCAGTCAAATCCACCGTTGATTCAAGATCAGAGAAAGGAGGGGAACCCTAACCCTAACCCTAACCCTAACCTACAGAAAACACCTTCAGGTTTATGAACTCTCTCCTTGGTGCTGAAACTGAGCTCACTCCGACACCTCATCAATTTTTATTTTAGCTAACAATTGATAAATGAAAAATAAATGTTCATCTAACCAGTCCATGACTTATGCTTGCCGAATGCTACATTTATTTGCTGAGTCGTGTTTAAAGTTCCAGGCTCGACTGACACTGTACTAGAGAGCAATTGTATTTTCTGCTACAGAATATTTGCACTGCTTTCTTCGTTTATTTTTGAGATACAGTAATCCCTCGCTATATCGGCGCTTCGACTTTCGCGGCTTCACTCCATCGCGGATTTTAAATGTAAGCATATCTAAATATATATCACGGATTTTCCGCTGGTTCGCGTATTTCTGCGGACAATGGGTCTTTTAATTTATGGTACATGCTTCCTCAGTTTGTTTGCCCAGTTGATTTCATACAAGGGACGCTATTGGCGGTTGGCTTAGAAGCTACCCAATCAGAGCACGTATTACATATTAACTAAAACTCCTCAATGATATACGATGTGCTTCCCCGAGCGGATTGTTTGCTTTTCTCGGTCTTTTTCTGACATTCTCTGCGCCTGACGGAGGGGGTGTGAGCAGAGGGGCTGTTTGCCTAGAGGATATGGACGCTACTCTAAGAAATGCCGCTTTATCGCGGTGGCCCAAAAGCACGTATTGATTTTTTGATTGTTTGCTTTAATCTCGTGCGCTGTCTCTCTGACGTTCTCTGCTCCTGACGGAGGGTGTGAGCAGAGGGCTGTTTGCACAGAGGCTGTTTGTTTAGAAGATACGGAGGCTACTCTAAAAAATGCTGAAAGACTACCTTCACATTGCTCCCTTCTTTGCGGCTGCTTTATCGCGGTGCTCATACTTAAAAGCCCAACAGCACGTATTGATTTTTGATTGTTTGCTTTTCTCTCTCTCTCTCTCTCTCTGACATTCTCTGCTCCTGATGACGCTCGTTTGAAGAGAAGATACGTTTGCATTCTTTTAATTGTGAGAAAGAACTGTCATCTCTGTCTTGTCATGGAGCACAGTTTAAACTTTTGACTAAAGGGTGGTATTTCATGTCTAGAGGGCTCTAATAATGTTAACAGGGTGGGAGAGTTTATAAGGGCTTAAAATATTTAAAAATAACCATACAAACATATGGTTTCTACTTCGCGGATTTTCACCTATCGCGGGGGGGTCTGGAACGCAACCCCCGCGATCGAGGAGGGATTACTGTATATTACTATGAAAGATGTCATATAAAGCTCAGTTCTGTCCAGGGTAACGATTTCAAGCCATTTCATTTACTTGTTCGGCTGATGCCTTTATCCGAGGTGACTTACAACATTTACGATACAATTGGTTCCATTTCTTTTGGTTTTCCAATTGGAGCTCAGGCAGGTGAAGCGACTTGCTCAGGGTCACACAGTGTCAGTAGTGGGATTTGAACCCACAACCTCAGCGCTTGAAGTCCAAAGCTTTAACCAAGTATAGTTTGAACAGTCTTACAGTTGAGATAGGTGTGAGCAATGTGCAACTTTTATTTGACTTGCAACTTAGCACACGTGGAATGTGTCTTGTGCTGACGGAGCTCTGCAGGCTGACCACGGCGTCAAGAAAAGGAGGAGGACAAGGTTGGGAGCATGCACTGATACAGTGCATTGCTGCACCCACCAAATTACAAACCACCTCAGGATCCCAAATTAGGACCCGAGTGCTGCTGTGTAACGGGAGATACCGCAGCACCACACTAGTTCATGACAGCCAGCAGTTTAGCCAATATCATTCTCTGTCTGCTCCTACCATCATGCTGCCCAGGTGAGCATCCACATTCCTGATTAATTAAAGTCTTATGGCATCTCCTGTTCTCACATCGGTATCCCAGCATACCACAGCATAACAAAAAAAAAGAAAAAGTCCACTTGTATCCACAATGTGACAGAACACATGCAGAAATCGGCCACCCACTTCAGACCCACAACCACACCTCTTCTGGTTGTACCCTGGCCCTTATTGTAAATGGCATCAGGTAATAAAACAATAAATCAACCCATTCATCCAATTACTAAACCACTTAGATTAAGGTAGGCCTATTCTGACAGCACTGGCCGCTGCTTCTTCACAACTAAGTCACTTTTACATTCGTATCCCGTACTGCACTCCTAATGTGCTGTGTAAAATGACAATAGAATAAAGAATTTTACCAAAAAATAAACTACAGGATCTAAGCAAGTGTGTGGAGTGAAAGCTTTGCTCTCGTGACTGGCTGAAAACAAATGCCGCCGCTGCCCCCCCACTTCCCAATCTTGTGGTGGTGTATAACTAAGCAGAAATCAGATTCATGTGCATTAGTGGGAAGTAAATAAGCATTTCAGACTTGGCAGGCAGACAGGCAGTCAAGGTGAAGAAATACAATACAGAGCAGCCAGCTTAACGCTACAGGAATATCATATTTAGGTCTACAGGCAGTACTGTCACAGACTTGCAAACCTGATTTGGCCGAGCTCTGCTTTTGTGTTGTGCATCACTGCAAAGAGGACAAACACTGATACACTATGAATTTCACACATACAAAAGGGTTAAACATTTTATAAACAAATGATATGGCTTATTGTCCCTAGTGTGTGCTTTGTGTGTGGGTGTGTGTGCCCTGCGGTGGGCTGGCGCCCTGCCCGGGGTTTGTTTCCTGCCTTGTGCCCTGTGTTGGCTGGGATTGGCTCCAGCAGACCCCCGTGACCCTGTAGTTAGGATATACCGGGTTGGATAATGGATGGATAGAGGATATGACTTGTGTATACAAATACGAGGTGTGGCTGAAAAGTGAGAGACTGATTTTTTATTTACCAAAGTTTTTATTTTCTTCAAACATCCCCTTCAAAGTAGTTCCCTTGGGCAGCTACACACCAATGGAGATGTTGTTCCCACTGTTGGTAGCAGCGCTGGAAGTCTTCAACCGGTATGGTCTTCAGCATGTCCGTTACACTCTTTTGGATGTTTTCTAAAGTTCCGAAATGACGTCCTTTGAGGACATTTTTCAGTTTAGGAAAAGGAAAAAGTCACACGGACTGAGGTCAGGTGAATAAGGGGGCTGGGGAACCACAGGAATGCCTTTTGAGGTCAAAATTTCTGTTATGGAGAGGGCAGATTTTCGGCACCATTTTGGCACAGACCTTTCTTTCGCAAGTGCAAATGTTCAGTCAGAACTTGATGAATGGTAAATCTGTTCAAATTTAATTGTTCACTCAACATTCTTAATGTTAAGCTGCTGCTCGCAGTTAGGAGACCCGGTTCGCTTCCCGGGTCCTCCCTCGTGGAGTTTGCATGTTCTCCCGTGTCTGTGTGGGTTTCCTCCGGCGCCCGGTTTCCTCCCACAATCCAAAGACATGCAGGTTAGGTGGATTGGCGATTCTAAATTGGCCCTAGTGTGTGCTTGGTGTGTGGGTGTGTTTGTGTGTGTCCTGTGGTGGGTTGGCACCCTGCCCAGGATTGGTTCCTGCCTTGTGCCCTGTGTTGGCTGGGATTGGCTCCAGCAGACCCCCGTGACCCTATTTGGATTCAGCGGGTTAGGAAATGGATGGATGGACATTCTTAATGTTAAACGACGGTCTGATCTCACAAGAGTGTTCACACGTTCGATGTTTTCATTGGTTTTCGAAGTTGAAGTCCTCCCTGAACGGTGTTCATCTTCAACGTGTTTTCTGCCTTCCAAAAATGATTTGTGCCAGTGAAAAACTTGAGCTCAGGACAAAGAATGTTCCCCATAGGCCAGTTTTAACTTTTCAAACGTCACACTTGCTGTTTAATGGCACAACGTTGCTCCAAATTCTGCTGTTCCATTTTGCGTGACGCACAACCAAAAACACAACTTCGCTAATAGCAGTCACAAAAATCACGTAGTTAACGGAAGGAGTTGAAACTCGCACTGAGCTATGGGAGGGTACTGATATACATGGTCTATCAAGGACAACAGCGCAGCGTTGCCAGATCGCTTGCGGTGTTGCCAGTCTCATTACTTTTCTGCCACACCTCGTATATAGACTGACTGAGAAAACAATTAGGAACGCCTGTACAGCTGAGTATCCCTGAAACTAATCAGCCAATCACATGGCAGTAATGTAATGCATAAAATCCTGCATATATGGGCTAGGAGGTTCAATTAATGTTCATATCAAAAACAAGAATAAGAAAAAAACGTCATCTCAGTGATTTTGGCCGTGGCAGGATTGTTGGTGCCAGACAGGCCGGTTTGAGAACTTCAGTAAGTGCTGATCTCCTGAGATTTTCCCACACAACAGTCTATAGAGTTTACTCAGAATGGTGTGTGTAACATCCAGTAGTTCTACGGATGAGAAAGGTCAGAGGAGAATGGCCAGACTGGTTCAAGCTGACAGAAAGGCTACGATAACTCGAATAACTACTCTGTACGACTGTGGTCAACAGAAAAGCATCTCGGAATCCACAACACATCAAATATTGAGGCAAATGGACTAAAACAGGGGAAGACTACGTCAGGTTCCACTCCTGTCAGCCACAAACACAAGGCTGAAGCTACAGTGGGCACGGGCTCACCAAAACTGGGCAGCTGAAGACTGAAAAACCGTAACCGGGCCTGATGGATCTCAATTTCTGTTGAGGCACATAGATGGCAGGGTCAGAAATTGGAGCCAACAGCAAGTAAGTAAAATGTATTCATTAAGCACTTTTCACAAACATGACATCACGAAGCGCTGTACAACAATAAAACAGATAAAAGTGTCATCCAGACATGACATAAAAAAAGAAAACCAAAAAAATAAAATAAAACAACAAGAACAAAACTAAAAAGTCCAAGCAGAGACTACTCAGCTGTGTTTAAAAGCCTGCTTAACCTCCTTAATGTGACACTTTTTGTTTAAAAAAAAAAAAAAATGTTTTTGTTGTAAAATGTTGCATTTTTTAGCTTGAAAAAGGATATTTTTATTTAATGTCATCTTTCTAATGTAAAATATACAAAACACTAAAAGTACAAAGTCAAAAGTGTAGTGATGCAAATAATAATAATAATAATGATGATGAATAATAATAAAAAAATATGAACAGTGAGTGACGTGTCACTTTGGATTCCCAGAATCCCTTTGTTTCACTGACTGTTTCAGTTTCAAGTCTGAAGACAGATTCACTTTGTCATCACTGCTAATGAGAGGTGTACACCATTGCCTGGGTTACCACTCAGGCGTGATGCTTACACAAAGACACGCCTGTATCGTTGCCCAAATAACACCCGGTACTAATGCTGTAGGCATTTTTACAGCCCGAGTAAACCTCAGGTCTTATGTGAGACACGCCAGTACTATTTCCCGAGTGACACTTAGGACTAATGCTTTTAGCACTGTTTTTACAGCCTGAGTGACGCTCGGGTCTAACGCTAAGGAGGTGAAACAACAGTGTCATAAGTTTCTTACTGAAAGATTCAACTGACTCAGCCGTGCACAACGCTAACGGAAGACCATTCTAAAGCCTTGGCACAATAGACTGAAAAGCACACGTAGCTTAAGTGGGGTATGTGGGATGACTAAGAAGCCCTGTTGCCCAGAACTAACTGCCTGACAGGCTGTATAGAGGTGCAGGAGTACAGTGACATACTAAGAGGTTTGTCTGCAGAGAGCTCTATAGGTAAGCACCAAAATTTTAAAGCAAATTCTATAATAAGCTGGAAGTCGGTGCAATCCATACAAGATGAAATAAATATGAGTAGATCGAGAAGCTTAGCAGCAGTCCTCATGGTATTCAGGGTTCACATGGAAGAACTGATTGAGGGCATGTATGTTGGGTAAAATGCCTAGAGGGTGCTGGGTGGTCTTGTGGCCTCAGAACCCCTGCAGATTTTGTTTTTTTTTCCCAGCCATCTGGAGGTTTTTTTTTTCTTTCCTGTCCTTCCTGGCCATCGGACCTTACTTTTATTGTATGTTAATTAGTGTTGCCTAATTTTATTTTCTTATATATGCTGTCTTTTTTTCTCTTTCTACGTCATGTAAAGCACTTTGAGCTCCACCATTTGTATGAAAATGTGCTATTAAAATAAACGTTATTGTTGCTCACTGTGTGCATCCCTTCATAGTCACAATTCACACATCTTCTAATGGCTATTTTCAGCATGATAATGCAATGTGTCACAAAGCAAAAGTCGTCTCAAACTGCTTTCACTAACATGACGATGAGTTCAGTGTTCTGCAGTGGCCTTCCCAGTCACTGGAAATGAATCCAACAGAACAACTTTCAGATGTGGTAGAATGGGAGATGTGCAGCATGAATCTCGAAGGAAGTTTTCTAACATCGTGTAGAATCCATGTCATGAGTAAGTGAGGCTTTTTAGAAAACAAAAGGATGCCCTACACAGTACATTTACTTATTTGGCTGATGCCTTTGTCCACGGTGACTTACAACATTTATGATACAATTGGTTCCATTTCTTTTGGTTTTCCAATTGGTGCACAGGGAGGTCAAGTGACTTGCTCAGGGTCACACAGTGTCAGTAAGTGGGATTTGAATCCACAACCTCGGGGTTTGAAGTCCAAAGCCTTAACCACTATACCACACTGCCTGCAGTATTAGTTCAACAGTCCTAAGAATTGATTCATTGAGCGTGAATTCTGAAAGTGCTTAAACTCGAGGACGCACAATCCCAAAGCCTATCTAAGCAGCACAGAGCTCAAAAGCAGGCGATAACTCTGGACAATTCATGAAAAGACTTACTCACAAAAAGCAACATACTCGCACATACAGACAATTTAGAGGTGCCAATCAAAACCTAATGCACAGATTTCTGGGTAAGGAGGAAAATCTGAGTACCCAGAGGATAAACCACAAGAAAACATGAGAACATGCAAACTCCATAAAGGCAACAGCCAGGCTTGGGATTTAAAGCCAGAATACTAGAGAGGGGAAGTATCATTACTAACCAGTCTCGCTAAAATGATATATGTAGGTAGTGACATCCTTCACATGTAGCTGGCAGTGTGATCTTCTACACTATAGTGTGCTAATCTGGTAAGTTCACTCCAAGAGAATTAAACTACTGAGTTAAACTAATTAAGAAGGCAGGCTCAGTCATGGGATGCACTCTGGACCCCCTTTACAATACAATACAATACAATACAATACAATACAGTTGATTTTTGTATAGCCCAAAATCACACAAGAAGTGTTAACAAGCCCTGCCTCTTGACAACCCCCCAGCCTTGAATCTCTAAGAAGACAAGGAAAAACTCCCAAAAAAAACCTTGTAGGGAAAAATGGAAGAAAGCTTGGGAAAGGCAGTTCAAAGAGAGACCCCTTTCCAGGTAGGTTGGGCGTGCAAGTGGGTGTCAAAGAGAAGGGGCTCAATACAATACAATACACAGAACAGAACAAATCCTAAATACAACATAAAAATAAACATTTTAGAAGTACGGAGCAGAATTTAACAGTAGATGATATCACATCATAAGATTTGGATATTTTTAGAGTCCATCAAGCTGCCTCCCCATTTGGTCATTCCACAGCTGAAACAGTGCTGGCCCAGCCAATCCGATGAAAGGACCCCTCTTTCCCACAATTCCTGCGTTCCTCCATCAGATATGACTTTACCTTAGGCAGGCAAAACAACTTGGCAGGTAGACCGTGGGCACCAAGTGCCACATTTGAATACCGAGAAGAGAAACAGAATAGGTGATGGTTAGTATTCAATTATAACTGTCATGTTACTTATGTTTTAGTGCGAATGACTAACAACAGAGATGTAGTCTGTAAAGTTAATCAGCAGCTCTAGTCAGGGTGTGCTAAACTGAAGTAGTGAGTCTTCAGCCAGGATTTAAAAGCTGAGACCGAAGGGGCACCTCTTATAGTAGCAGGCAGACCATTCCACAGTTTTGGGGCCCTGTAACTAAAAGCTCAGCACCCTGTAGGTGTTGTGGAGGAGAGAATGACGACAAAACAGAGTGCCATTATGAAAAATACTGCACATCCACTCTGTATCATGCTAAGAGTGTGGATGTTTAGCAAAAATATTTAAAAGTGTGTCAAGAAATGCCAATGGGTGCTCCTTTATACCAATGGCAATACGCCATTGTAACGGCTCACAGGAACTGCTACTTTTTTTTCTTTAGTGAAGTCAGTAGTACTAGGGTGTTTTACCGTGTTAGCCATTATGAATGTAGAGAAAAGCCAAGTAAAATGGCACCTTAATTGACTAACTAAAAAGATTACAAAATGCAAGCTTTCAGGGCAACTCAGGCCCCTTCTTCAGGCAAGATGTAATACTAATAATAGAAGTTTAGAAGTAATAAAAAGAAGTTTTCTTCTTATTGTAATTCTTGTTTGCATTTCAGGGAAGCTGTTGCTGTTCTTATTTGTTATAATATTTCTTGAGATTCTATAAAAAGCTAAAATTTCCCCTTTTGGAGCAAATAAAAGTCTATGAAAACACAATTTAAGCCTCCAACTCTGATACAGAGCATTCTAGGACGAAGGCATCTGCTAGCTAAATAAATAAATAGCGATTAATCATGCAGTCCAAACTCCCACGGAGAATGCTTCATTAAGAACTTGTGTTGAATTTGAACAGCATCGCGAGGATGACTAAGAAGCATACAAAACCAGGCAGCACTGCCATTTACTTCTTTCCACTTCCAGCACTGTGTGGGTTCCCATGCATTCATTTGTGAAAGTATTTTTTTTCCTTTTTTCATGCCCTGGCCCCCCCTCTCCAATGATCATCAGGTACAGCAGCCATTAAGCAAACAAGGATGGGCTTTACCCGTGGGCCTATGTGCTACACAAGTGTCCCAGTTTGGGACTTTGAGAATCTGGCCTCCTTGTAATTTACCCTCAGAGAGCCACATTCACCTGATATCCAGAATGGTCAGTGGCTGTAATACAGTTTGTCTTTCAGTTCTGCTATCTAACACCCTAACGTTTGTCACAACCCGAGCAGCTTTAGAAGCCCATTTTACGAAAATTACTATGGCCAGACATGCTCAGGCACAGAAGGAATTACAAAAGGGCTTTATCTATTTATTTAGGTCATGTTAAATTGGCACTTGCCACTGTGTGTGTGTGTCGGGAGGGGAGAGAGTGGTCCCTGTGATAGGCTAGAGTCCTGCCCAAGCTTGTTTTCAGCCCTTTGCCCAGTCACGGTGAGATAGTCCCTGGCCCCAACAACCGTGAAATGGATTAAGAAAGTTCTAGAACTGGCCTACTGCACTCAGTCCATCGAGGGCTACAGTGACCACACAGTCCTCAAAACACACTTGAATTTGTACACCATGTGTACATTTCCTAACATGTTTATTTTCAGTTTCTCTTGTATAGGGGACATTAGATACATACTTAGACGTGACCTGCTGTACAATTTCCCACAGTTGTCATTATAGATGTGTAGACAAACTCAACCGCATATTACAGTTGTTATGCTTACAGGAAGTACCACCCAAAAGAAAGGACTAATCCTAAATTATTCCATAGCAGAAATAGTGGATGAGTGAGGAAAATCTGATGCCCAGAGAAAAACCCACAAGGAGATAAAAGGAGATCATGCAGACACCACAACGACAACAGCCATGCTTGGGATTCAAATACAGAGTACTAGAGCCGGAAGGCAGTGATAATAGCCACTGTCTCGTAAAAGTGATGCATATGTGGGTAGTGACATCCTTTTAAATGTCCTATAACTCTGATAGCCAGTGTTTATTTCAACTCTGTGGAGTACTGAGCTAGTAAGTGATAAAAATGAAGCACTCACACTGGAGGAGACCAGCATCATCAACAGAGGTAATGGACTATATAATATCTGCTATTGCTTACCACTGTGTTGTACTCTTCTATACAGATATTTGAATATTTCTGCAGCTAAATGCAAGAAAAATACTAATCTGGGTTCTTTGGAAAATTCTACCCTTCATCACTTGTTTTATTTTACCTGACATAAGCTGCAGGCAGTCCTTGGGAATTGAAAAGTTTAAACTAGTTATGAGTAGCAGACAACAAAAACTAATAAATATGTTTTTCTACCAAGTGCTTAGCTTCCTTCAAATAACAGTGACCACAATCCATGATAAATCACGTCTTCACCATACCAGTAAACGGTTTAAGCCACGCATGTCTCGACTGGAGATTTGCAGCCCTTAAGCCAAGGCATTAAATCTCTTTTATTAAGGCTATCAAAGGAAAATGACATGCGTCTAAAAGCCGACCAGCCATGCATTCATTTTTAAACCCACTTAATTCCATTCAGGATCACAAGGGGCCAAAGCCCATCTTGGCAATAAAGCAACAAAGGAGAGGACCCCAAACCATGGAAGGAACCATCCTCAATCACTTGTACCAGGACAGCTAAGTATCTTTAATAACGCTAACCCAAATTTCTTTTGAGGTAAAGAAAAGCCCATCCATGCACAGGGAGAACACACAAAATGCACACTGATGGTGACCCGTCCTGGAGTCAAACCAATTTTCATGGAGCCATTAGGCAGCAGGGCTTACAACCGCACCCCTGTGCCACACTACATCAAAAAGGAAAAATGAAGATTAAATTTATCCAGTATTCATGTTTAGGAAATTTAAATTGCAATATAAGCAACCTTGTATCAGTGAGTCAAATGTTGTATTGAGCCTAAATTGTACTTGGTCCTGCTGATCACAAGGGTTATTCTAACCACTTTTACAAACCAGAAATAACCCAAATCCACAATCTGTGATTCAAACGTCTAAACGAGTTGGATCCAGAGTTTACAGAGAACTTTTGACATCCAGAATCTCAACCAGTGGTTCTTAAATTCATTCATGGAGACCCCAAGTAGCAGCACAGGTTCATTCCAACCAACTCCTGTTTTCAGTTGGATGCCTAGCCTAGTTAAGTAAGCTGTAATTTCCCAGTTTCTATGTTTAGAGGTCAGTGTAGAAATTAAAAATTTACCAAATTCAGTTTTGTATTAGAATGTACCAAGCATCTACGGAAATATTCCAAACAAGCTACGTGATGATAATTTGGTTATTATTCCAATTATTTAAGACATGTGATGGGGAGAGATTTTAGGAGCTCTAGATGCTTCCTGAAGTAAGGCTTCTATTCACAAAGCACTGTAAGAGCTCATTCTTTCAACTACCATTTCCTGATGGTGTTCGCAGGGATTCCAAAGATTCCATAAATTCAAAGTCCAAAGAGGACGCTGTTAATCCACAGCAAGCCTTAGCTTTCTGCCAAAGAACTGTAGAATGAATGAGCCACCTAACACCAAAAAGAGGAGGAGGAACCTACACCTACAGTGAAGATTAAAAGTATTCACCCCCTCTTAGAAGATTTTACATTTTATTCTTATTTAACATTGACTCACAGTAGATTTATAAGTAGTCGTCAACTTAAGACATATGCATCTTACAACCAATTCGACTTACGACTGCTACCACGTCTCACAGGCGAACAACAGTTTTCACAACACCTTTCCCGAGTTGCATGGGGAATTCGTCAGTCTTCACTTTGTAGGTCTGGCCATGATAAAGACTCACCACAAGTTGGCCCTTCGAGTTACAAGTGCATTTGTACAACTGATAACCCTCGACTACCTACAGGTGATCGCCATTGAATTAATTCTGTGAATTCTAAAGCCAATTTGCTGCAGCCGTGATGATTTAGGGGTATCCTATTAAAGAGGGTTGTCAGGGATGCCAGGGGCCATGACCCGGCCGGGACGCCAGGAGGGACCGGAAGAGGGTCAGAGCCCTGCCTGGATCACGTGGGGTTTGCCTTCCGGGTTGCTTTGGGGGCCACAGGTCAAGGGCATGGAAGCCTTTCCCTGTAGGGGCCCGTGGTCACCGCCAGGAGGCGCCCCAGTGCCTTGGGGACCTGTTACCCCAGCACTTCCGCCACACCAGGAAGTGCTGGGGGGAAGATGTATGACGGCGCCCGGAGAGCAGCCGGGAGGACAGCCGGCACTTCCGCCACGCTGGGGCGTGGCCAGAAGAAGATTGCCGGAACACCTGGGGCTCATCCGGGTCCTCTATAAAAGGGGCCGTCTCCATTCATTCGGGGCTAGAGTCGGGTGGAAGGAGGACGAAGCAGGAGAGAGTGGAGGCGGCCTGAAGAAAGGCATTGTGGCCAGGACTTTGTGGTGGGGTTCGTTTGTGCACTGAACTGGGTCTGAGTGACCTTTGAACTGGGGTCTTAGTGACCAAATTATTGTATATATTGTGTAAATAAACGTGTGGTGGTTCTTAAACAAGATGTCCGCCTGTCTGTGTCCGGGCAAGGTTCACAGGGTAAATACTTATTCAATAATATATATTTGTAATTAATTAAGACCACTTTACAGTGATCTGCTTCTATGTTTATATTAAATAGCATTTTTTCTGCAGATCAGTCTCAACAAAACCAAATTAAATCCACTGTGATTTAATACTACAGTATATAAAATAAAGAGTGAACCTTTCTAAGGGGGTGACTACAGGCACTGTAGGATGTGTAGCTTCTGTTGGTTTGATCAAAGTCCACTTCCAGGTACAGGCCTGTGCCTACTCATAGGCGTCCGGGTGTGCCCATCAGAGGAAGTCAAGTGTTTAGCTCGTACGCAGAAGCTGAAGATGAATGTTCTTCCAATCACATTAGAGATGTCAGCTCATCTTTGATTAAACCTCTGGCTATCACATTACCCAGAATGCAACGTGATCACATTCTGGATAATGTCTTAGGTGCAGAACAGTTCAGCTACACAAATGGCCTTCTGGAATAGCAGGTGGTGGAGAAGAAGCTTGCATTCTGCACCTCTGTTGTGTCTATTCTTTTAGCAGAGAAGGCCTAAAAACTAGGTTCACTGCTTCCCACATTGCTCAGTATTTTTCAGTTTATATTTGGAAAAGAAGACACGCAAAAAATTAGGTAAATTCTTCTCTTCAAAAACAAGGAACTGGCTTACTGTCATTAAAATTATTTCAATCCAATATGGAGTCAGGCTTGCAAACTGGAAACTTTTAACATTTCTGTTGGAGGAAAGAAAGAAAAAAAAAATGTAAAACCACTGATTTACTTAAACATTTGCATCCACCTGTATGGCATGTGGTGTCACAGTGGTTGATCACTGATGATGCAGCATCCTAGGGAAGAACTCGACAGCCATTTGTGGTCAATATGAATTTTGCATGTGCTTTACGAGTCTGTTTGGGGCTTTTCTCTGGTACTCCAGTTTTTCTCCAAATCCCCAAAGACATGTATATGAAACTATTCAGCCCTGCGTGAGTATGTACAGTATGTGCCCTTCAATGTTCTAGCATTCTGTCAGCAGCCAGTTACTACCCGATACTCCCTTCACCCTTGAACTAGATTAAGCATGTTGAAGAATGTTATGAAAAGGCAGCATGGTGGACTCTGGTGACAACTCATGGTTGGACACCAGCCTGAAGCCCATCCAATAAAAACTAAAACTGGTAAATGTTGCAAGGAACTCATCCAATGGGTGCATTTTACTAATAGGAAAAATTTCAAACTTACCTGAAAGGAATGAATTAATGGTGAAAACATTGGATGGCTACAAGTCAATCCTCTGCTCAAACCTGATACTGCTGCATGTTTTTTTTTTTCTACTTTATTTGTTGCCAGTAAACTTTGTTTGAACTTGGTAAAGAAAATGTTCCGACATGCTCTCCTCTTTAGGGATGACCTGAACTTTATAGTTTATATTTGAAAACAAATATTCAGAAATCATATCTGGTTCAATTAAAAGGAAGTATCCTGTAGGTAACGTAATAAGAAAAAGCTGTTCTAATCTCTTGGAGTGAAGTGAAAGACTTACAGGTCACCCAGAGTTCTGCAAAGAATTTCCCCTCAGACAAGGTTACTTATGTCTGCCTGAATTTCCCCAGGCACTTCCACATTCAAAATGTTTGAAATCCAACTTTAAAATATGTCAACACTGCAATCAGCCAATGAAACAAATAACCACAGAAATAAAAAGAATTAACCATTGTTGCAGATGGCCGCGGTCCATGTCCAGCCGGGGCGCCCCAGTGTTATAAGTTCAGGGGGGACAGCCATGGACTGTGCAATACCTCCCCCTGGACGCTAGATGGCAACCCCCCTGGTTTCCCGTGGGGCTCCATGTGAATTGGAGTTGGGTGCAGCCCTGTTGGGTCCCGCAGGTGCGACTCCTGAGCCCTTATGGGCAGTGTATGAGCCACACCCGGAACTCGGCAGTCAACCACCTGGAGCATTTCGGGTGAACTATAAAAGGGGCCAGCAGCCAACACTCAGTGGCCAGAGTTGGGAGGAGGAGGACGACGAAGCTTGACAGAGAGGAGTGCTGGTTAAAGGAGAAGAGTGTGGTGTTTTGTGTGGTGCTTTGGGACTGTGTTGTGCCTGTGGGACACGGGGAAGACGTGCCCCACAAGTGAAGAAAAATCAAAGTTTCTTTGTTTTAATACGTGCCTCTGGTGTGAGTCTGTGTCGGGTCAGGCGCCTACATAGCGTCTTTGTTACACCATATTACAGTTTACAATGGTGGGACAGTGGTTAATGCTCCTGCTTGATAGATCTAGTATCCTGGGTTTAAATCTTGTGGCTGCTTTATGTCTGTGTGGATTCTGCATGTTCTCTCTGCTCTTTTTTCCTTAGGAGACTGCATTCCTTTAACGTGAGTAGTGACATCCTTCACAAGTTAAGATGGCCAGGGCCATTTTCTACGCTTTGGTGTGCTGGGCTGGAAACATCACTTCAAGAGAGGCCCACCGCATCAACTTGTTAATTGATAGGACAGTCCCAGTTATGGATTCCCTGGAGGTTATAGCAAAGGACAAAGGTAAAATAAAACTGAGAGCCATTATGAACAATACTGCACATCCTCTCTCTGACACAACACTGAGGACTTTCAGACAATGAATTATTCAGCAGAAGGGTAGCTCCTTTATACCAACAGCAATACAGCTGCATAATGCCTCACTGGGACTGGGACTGACAAGTCAGAAGTTTTCCTTCTTTACAGCCATTCTCGTGTGTCTGTGTGTGCATGTATATACTATGTATCTATCCGTTTATGATGTCACACGTGTGCGCTTGGGCAACAACTTAAGGGCTTGGATAATTATATTACTCCCTCGGTACACACAAGGATGTTAAGCGGTAACAATTTCTCTCCTCCTTTCCCCTCTGTAGAAAGGAAGATTGACCTGGACCCACCTCTTCCTCCCAGAAACCATCAAAAAAGGAAATGTCGCCATCTTGGACAGACTCTATTAACCTAACAAGAAGTCTGAACAATGTGCACTTAACACTCTTTTTTGTTTTTGATCTTTTGCACTTTTCAATGTACAGGGTTTACCTCCAAGGTGCCCCACACCAGTATTTATTTAAAGAGTTTCTGTAAAATGCCAAAATTTCCCCCAGGGACAAATAAAGTATATTCTGTCTCTCGATCTTTACACTGGATTTCACTGGAGCACTCCAGTTTCCCTACCCCATTATTGAAGATGTAAAGGCAAAGCTAAATTGACCTCGTCGTGTGTGAAAGTAGATGTGGGGCTGGTGCCATTTTCTTTTTTGTGCCCAATATGTTCCCTGAATTGGATTATGCCAGTTTGAGAATGCAATTTTGTACAATTTATGTTGTCTCAAGTCATGTGGACAGTACTCAGTCTCGTCAGTGTCAAAGTGGAGTTTATAAATTTCACCTTTGGTTTTATATCTTCCACTAGGATTGCAGGATGTGCAGGTTAGACAACCTCAAATTGGCTCCATGCCATGAAACAGTTTGGCACCTTATGCTGCCTTGCACCCGGTGCTGCCAACACAAGCTCACTCCATACCCTTGTAATAAATAAATCAGAGCCAGATTCATAAAATAGGCAAAGAAATGAACGAATCAATGGATGGATGAAGTTACAAACTAAAAAGATACAAAAAGAGACAATGTATTGATTAGGGAGAAAACCAGAGACCGCACATAAACGATCCTACGATACGATACGATCAGCCACAACATTAAAGCCACTGACTGGTGAAGTGAATAACATTGATTATCATGATACAATGGCACCTGTCAAGTGGTGGGATATATCAGACAGCAAGTGAAGGTGATGTGTTGGAAGGAGGAAGAAGCAGCAAACGTAAGGACCTGAGCGACTTTGGCAAGGGCCATACTATGACGGCTAGATGACTGGGTCTCCAAAACAGCAGGTCTTATGGGTATGCAGGGGTTAGTACCTACTAAATGTGGACCAAAAAAGGAAAACCAGTGAACCTGTGACAGGGACATGGGTGCCGATGGCTCATGGATGTGCTTGAGGAGAGAAGGCTAGCCCACCCGGTCCAATCTCACAGAACAGCTACTGTAGCATAAATTGCTCAAAAATGTATTACTGGCCATGAGAGAAAGGTGTCAGAATACAAAGTGCATTACACCTTGCTGAGTATGGGGCTGCATAGGTGCAGGCCGGTCAGAGTGTCCATGCTGACCCCTGCTCTCCATGGAAAGTTACTACAATGGGCATGTGAGCATCAGAACTCAACCACAGAGCAATAGAAGAATGTGGCCTGGTCAGAAGAAATCACATTTTCTTTAAGATCATGTGGACTGCCAGATGTGTGTGAGTTGTTTACCTGGGGAACAGATGGCAGCAGGATGTAGTATGGGAAGAAGGCAAGCCGGTGGAGGCAGTGTGATGTTCTGGGCAATGTTCGGCTGGAAAACCTTAGGTCCCAGCATTCATGTGGATGTCCTTTTGACACATGAGTGAAATTCAGTATACTATGCTTTTGAAGAGTGTGACGATGAGGATTCTACTCCATGCTCCCATCCAGCTTCTGGGAGCTCTTGAACCCGACACCGTCGATAATGTCACCGATGAGCTAAACAGTGAGGCACAACAAAGGAAGGGGATGGTGCAAAAAGTGCAAAGTGCTTTTATTTAAAACCAACAAAACAGTGTTTAAATAAATAGTGCAGTGCTTTAAATATACGTCATTAAATAAATGATCTATAAAATAGGTGAAAAGAGAAGATTAAAATCCAATAGAAAGAAATCCTCTAAAAAACAACAAGGTTAAAACAATGGCTGGAAGCTGTCCTTTTAAACACAAAGCCCGGTGCCTTTCTTTTACTGGTGACTCCCCTGCTTCTCCTGTCCAGGCGAAGCACCAGGGGAGCCACCCTACCTGCAGCTGATCTGCTTTCTGCCTTCTCCTGCTGGTCTGTTTGCCTTGCCGATCCCTGGCTTCGGTAGGCTTCACCAAACCATGACTTGGGCTCCCCAGCGACCAGGGCGCTCACGTTGGGGCTTTCACGTCCCAAGTCTCGACTCCCGCTACCTTCTTGACCTTATGCGGCGAGCCATCCTCCTTCCGGTCACTCCCACTCCTCACTACTTGCTCAGCGGAAGTGACCACAAATCGACTGCTCCAGGGGTGCAAGCCAAACACCCAGGCTCACTGCTCAGCTGCCCGCAATAAGCGCAAGCCTGCACTTGCTCGATCTCTCGCTCTCACTCTCCTGCACCGGCTTTCCTCTACCTGCTTCCAGCCTTCTTCTCCTATAACCTCCATTCGTCTTTTCCTTTTCTTCCCCCTAGCCGCCTTGTGCTTCTATTTATTATGGGGACGTGGATCAGATGTGGCAGTTAGCAGCTCCCGGCAACAATTACGGATGCGGATGACTCCTCACCTGTGCACTTAAGCAAGGACCATCCGCATCACGCATCACCCGGGAACCGCTCGGCCAAGCACACCACGCCCCTTCTCTAAGCCACGATAGATAGATAGATAGATAGATAGATAGATAGATAGATAGATAGATAGATAGATGTGAAAGGCACTATATGATAGATAGATAGATAGATAGATAGATAGATAGATAGATAGATAGATAGATAGATAGATAGATAGATAGATAGATAGATAGATAGATAGATAGATAGATACTTTACTAATCCCAAGGGGAAATTCACATAGTGCGACTATTATTTATTTTAAAAAGTGGCCTTTTCGACGTGAGCTGTGGACCCGCTATACCACAAGGAGCTGATGTTGTGATTGTGTGACCTCTATTTGTAGATTATGTCAGATTTGCAGACTGAAGTTACTGATCTTATCACCAGACTATGTCAATTAAACAAATGAAAAAAATCACTAGGTATGTCAAATTGCATGACTGCTTACCAACTTTCCAGCACAATCATACTCACTCTGATTTCTAACAACCAACAGCGTGCTACCTGATGGAGCCAGAGCTGTACGGAGGGATAACAAGTACGACCAGTTTAGCCCTTTTACTTCTTTTCCCTATTCTGTCAAGTTATGCAAAAAAATAAGGTATTAGACAGACAAGCTTCTCTTCGGTTTGTGACGTCTCAAACACGTAGGTTTCTCATTTCTCATCGCTGCATTATATATATTGTACTTCCTAATGAGCATTCATTGGCTGTCAACTCTCATACATATAGAAATCGCTACTATGACTAAAGGGCAAGTCATGGAGTAAGTCGCTGGGTATTTTTTTTTTTTATTATTTGATATCCTTATATTATTTCGCTTGTGTCCACTCATTCTTGATATAAACAATGGTTGCCTCAACTACTGTATCCTTCCACAACAACAGCAAAGAATCCATGTTCCTGGCAGAGTTCTGGTCTTAGGCTTATCTTTAAGTCTTCAGTTCTTCAACGTGACCAATTATTGATTGTGGTATTTGACTGTTTATTCGGTGCATGCTTTGTTACTGACCAAAACTGCATTATGACACTACCTCTTTATACCTCCTCTTTCCTTCACTTCAACGTAAGCCTCCCGATAAAATGAAAAGGCACATACACCCTAACTGCGACCAACAGAAATGGTCTCGTCGGCCTACATACTCGCACCAATGCACAGAAGCAGAAACATCGACATCCCGCCAGACCAACCAGCACAGGCAAGATGCCTTACAACAACAAAGACAACGTGTGACAAACCACACAGCGACATTATCCGAAGATCAGCGGCAGCCAAGTCTTGCACCTGGAGAGTCAACGAAAAACAAATGACATGCACAACCTTTCTGAAGAGCAGCAGCAAACTGCCAGACAACAAGAAACATTACGATGGAAAAACTACAGGGATTCCACAACACTGACAACTCAAAACATGATATTCCCTTTATATTACGGCACAGGCAATTCCCCGTTTGTTTAGCATATTGTATGACTATCACCAAGTCACAATGACAAACGTTTAATAACGTTGGGAGTTTATTCGCCAGGCCCTGTTTTTACCTATGGTCAATTGTACACAACATTTTCCAGAGTTACAACAAATCCGGGTTTGACATATAGGTACTTGTGGTTACACACAGGGGAATATTTTTGCCGACAATAACGTTTATGCAACAAATTGCATTTTCCGGCAATTATTATAGACGTCAGTATACTATATTACCCAATGGCCGCACTTCACACATACTGACTTACATGTGCCCTGCACCTTATCCAATATGTCATGTTAACCTGTTCACCTTACACTTTGTATTGTAAATATTCATGCTGTTGTAAGGGACTATAAGAACATCCCATACTTATCATGTGACTATTCTAATATTGTGTCCTCTCACAAGTCACTACTTATTAAAATAATCTCCTTCCTTACTCTAACGTGCGATGTTCTCTCCCTCATCATCATTTCATTAACACTTTTATACTTACAAAATTTTTGCAAGCATAATTTGCTAGTACTTTATTTATCTCCAAGGGGAAATTGTCTTTTTTCATGACCTATAGAGGTCAAAGTGCAGGGCATGTCAGAATAGACAACTGGCCATCATAGGAGCTCACCGCAGACTGCCTCCAACTCACTAAGATTATGTACATGAAGGCTTACGACAGAAAATCGCTGTGTGACAGTGTGAGTTAGCTCCACGCCACCAATCCCTTCTGGGAGCATCTTGAACCCTCCACCACCTGTAATGTAACCAAGGGCTGAGACAAGCAAATGAGGACATATACATTGCAGACAAGGGGTAGGTGCAAAACTGGTAAAGTGCAAAACAGTGCCCAAATAAATAGTCCAGTTAAAGTCTTCTCAAATAAATATAATTTAATAAATATAATATTAAAACTGGAGCAATTCCCTGGAGGTTAAAATTTCCACAAACATATTCAGGTAAAACAAAGTTAAAATCTGCAGCGGGTAACATTTTTTCAAAATGCAAATTTAAAGACTGGTAAGCCCTGGTGCATCCTTCTGCAAACAGACGTCTCCCCAGCTTTACCTGCTATGGATGATCTCTCAGCACGATGAGACATCCCACTGACAGGTATGGCCTCACCCAGGCTTGTGTTCCTGCTGGTCTCAGGCACCCCCAGCAGGGCTACCTCTCTGAACCGAACTTCACTTCCCTGATCTCCTGTTGCCTCTCCCCAGTCTTACGCAGGAGGAGCCCGTTGCGAGGATCGGGTCACTCCAACTATGTCCATGTTCAGGTGGAGTAGACCTTCTTCAGAGCCCTTTGAGCATCCACCTACGCTCCCCAACTGGGGCTCTTCTTCCTGGCTGCCTGTTTCTATCCACCTACATAATGCTAACACGCTTGCCACTTCAGTCATCCTTTCTTACAACCTCCATCTTTCTTTCTTGCTCCCGATCTCTCTCTCTTTTTCTCATTCGTCCCAGAATCTTTTCTTTCCCCGGTTCCCCATTTTCTCTCTCTTTTTCTGTCCCCCACTGACCCATTCAGTCTCCCACTATGTACATCTCCTAATGAGGAGCAAGTGTGAAATGGCGCTCCACCCTTGGCAATAATGAGGCATCTGATTGACACTCGCACTTGCCTTTCCACACTCAATCAGCCAGGCGCCTCCATCATCCAGGAGCAGAGCACAATTTCGCTTAAGTACCCCCCACCGATTGGAGTCTAATGGCCACGGGCCACGATTATTTATTTAAAATGGGCCCAAAGTCACAGACCATCTATCACGCTTTACAAAAGTCATCTAATGTGACTTGGCCTTAAGAGCTGAATGTCCAGGATCAGCACGCTATGGTGTGTATTATGCCACCATGCAGCGTGAATGGAGGTGACCGGGAAATCTAGCCAAATATTCAGTAGCCAATAAACCTTCCTATAATTCATCTAAACCCAAAATTGGAATCTAGATTTAGAAATCCTAAGTCTAATAATTTAGAGGTTTCAAGGTGTCTATACACACTCACACACACATAGGATTTCTTTGTTTTTATCTGCAAACCCAGATAAACATCAATCCATTGCACCGAATTTAAGCGTCACACTAACATTATTATAATGCAAACTTCTGGGGCTGCGCTCCTCGCAACTGAGTGATGAATGTTGAAAATGGAGCCTCAAGATTTGGACGCCTAGGCAGAACAAGATGCCGACTGAAATATGTTCAGCTGCATTCTAGCAAATAATAAATGTAAGAATTAGATTCTGTGACCCCAAAAACCTACTGTAATGGGAATTTAACTTTTGCCAAAAAGATCTCAGAACCACGTAAACACAATATATATCAGTTTGGACTGAAATATCCTTCGCTATTTAGAGCGATTTGCATAATAATACATCAACTTTCTTAACCCAAAGTCCTAAATTAATAAGGAAACGCATACCTGTTTGCAGTTATATGTTGTAAGTCAACTTGTTAATTATTAAAGCCTACCAAAGGTTTCAGCAGTACAAACCACTTAGGGAAAAATAAGAATTATTTACTGTGAAGACCTGGTCCTGCTGGCCTTCTTGGCACACCTTTAAAAATAAAAATTTACTACAGAAATAAGCCGTCAGGTTTCATATTTTAATACTCCAGGGAGCTGACGTGTTGTGTCAGTTGTGAAGCCACCACAGTAGAGAAGGAGGTAAAATTTACATAACAGAATCCCAGCAGCGGCCGACATGGAAAATACCACAAAGCTTTATTTATCTCCTAGCCGCTGCAATACTACCCCGAGAGAAAGGAAGGGTCGGGGGTCAAAACTCTCTCTGCAGTCACCATCAATTGCCCAGATGCAAGAAGCCCAGGCGCTGGCTGGCATTTACACATACCCATCTTTTCAAAGTCAGGGGTGGCTACACAGTGCAGCATGTGTTTCAAGTTTCAATCAGGCTTTTCATTCCTAACACCATTGACCAGGGCAAAATCAAGAGACACATATGGCAGCATCGCTGCTTAGGGAATTACGTATTCAGCAAGTCAGGGAGACTCAAATTAATACCTACTTCAAGAATTATCGATTGTTTTTCTTTTTTTAGGTTTAAAGAGATCCCCTGAGGGAAGCAATTGTGAGAACTGCTTGGGATATTAAGCGAAGGGGCTCAGCTTTGAGTCTGTGAAGAGTCAGCACATTTGGGTTAAGTGACGCAGGGAAATGAAACTCAGTAGGGTAGCCTATGCGTTTCAGTTCAACTCTGTGGAATGACCCTCAATCCAATAAGAAATCAAGAGTGCAAATCATTGAGTTCTCCTGAACCCCAGCTGGGACACAAGAGAAGCTCAAAATGGATGAATGTTATAAAGAAGAATGTTTCTATTTAATATTGTTGTATGCTTGAAGTTCATGAGACTGTGACTGTTCGGTTTATCTTTGGTCAGGTCCAAAAAATATTCTCTCTTTTTTTTTTTTTTTAAGTAATTCTGGTGTGTGTTTTACATTGTGGCGTTTTTGCTGTTTGTTAAAATATTGAGCTTCTGTAAAAAGACTGTTTGTCCCAAGGGGGACGTTTAAGTGCCATCTATCCACCTTTAACTATGCAAATATCAGTTAATCAGTCTCTCTTTTACATAGGATTATTCGCTAATCAGTCTATTACATGGTGCTTTTTAAAGCTAACTGGAATACAAATCTAATAAAAAATAAACACTGCACACTAGTATAAACACGTGTATGTGGTAAAATATATCAAACATTTTACACCTACACAGCGGCTATTCTGTATCTCCATCAATTCATCCAGTTCTGAATGGGATTAATCCGCTTCTGTGCCACACAAGCCCAGATCCTCTACTGGCATCCAAATGGCAGGAAACAACCCTCATCCAGTTTAAGTAACCAAATGACTTGAATTGCTGATCTTAAGAATTTGGGAAGAAAAAAAAAAACAAAAAAACAGACAAGAGGGCAGCAAATAAACCTCACACATGGAGTGATCAGGTCAGGCTTAAATCCCAGTCTCCTGTAACTCTTAGACAAATTCATTTCAACAATGTACTTCAAGAACACTTTCTATTATTTGAGATAAACACAAAATAGGCCTGCATGGATATATCATTTAATGGACTGGCATCCTGCCCAGTACTGGCATCTGAAGCTGTTGGAATACACAAGTACTGAGGAGAGTACAATAAAAAAGAATAAATGGATGGCTTAATAAAATAATAATAAAAAAATAATACAATTAATAATAATGTAGGTTGAGTATTCCTAATCTGAAATTCCAAAATTGGAAACTTTTTCAGCGCTAACATGACACAACAAGTGGAAATTTCTACACCAGACTTCACTTGCATATGTGGACAGCATCAACAGAGGATGTTGGAGCACAATATACAAAGTATAGTTCGGCTAAGTAGGGAGAAATTAAAGAAAGCGAAGAAGAATATGAGACAAGAGCCAGAGGATGATGGCATAGGCACTGTATGGGTCCCTTGGTAGGTAAGAAAGAAAGAAAGAACAAAAGAATGAAAGAAAGCAAGAAAGAATGATAGCAAGAAAGAAAGAAAGATACAGCTCTGTTGAGTAACATCAGGGAGCAGTGAGGGAAAAAGGAGGTTGGTGAATGAAGATAAGGACGAAGTGTCGATGGCAGAATCGCACAGTATGTGCGGCCGTAGGCAAGTTGGTGGTCTAGCTGAATTGTGTGTGAAATCGGGTGAATGTGCTGACGTGTGTGTGGTTTGCAGCAATGCTGGCTGAAGGCAAGTTGCCTGGGGGTCTGATTCAGTCTACTGGATGGGAGCCGAACTGTGTGATGCTCTAGATCAGTACCGATTGTGCTTCCATGAAGACCGGGGAGATCCTTTATTCTTTTTATCATTATTTTAACACACTGACTTTAAATGATCTCTTTCTTTGCAACTGTCTAGTTTAAGAAGGATCTTGTGTTTTCTTTTGTTTTAATGGAATATATTTATTCATTCATTCTGGACACCAAATATTTATTTAATGCACTAGAATGCTTTGATTCTTTGTGGTTTAAATAATTAGCATTTTAAACCTTATCTTTCTCCTCACTTGCTACTGGTCCATCCTTGGTTTACGATCTATTAGATGCTCCATCAAGGGACAGTTCCAAGGAACACCGGCATGAGGCATCACAGCTCCCACTTTATGTTCCTTACTTTACTTTGTAGGAGGAGTTTCTAGCCATTCAACTTATTTCACACAAAGTTTTAAGACACCAAGTTTTAAAGATAATGTCCAGATGCAGGTATTTCGCTCTTATTTGGGCTCATCAGGCGTATACACTCCACTGCATCCCCTCGTGGGGATCGAACCTCGGATGTCAGCATCAGAGACGAATGCGTTACCTGGTAGGTAACCATCCATACAATCAGATCGTGTTTCAGACTACGAATGCTATGAATGTAATTACTCCGATCTCCAGGCTGTCAAATAAACGAACCAAACGGCGTGGTGCAGCATAAAGGGGCTTCGCCTCCGACGCTGACATCCGAGGTTCAATCCCCCCGTATATATATATATATATATATATATATATATATATATATATATATATATATATATATATATATATATATATATATATATATATATATATATATATATACATATATATATATATATATATATATACATATATATATATATATATATATATATATATATATATATATATATATATATATATATATATATATATATATATATATATATATACACACATATATATACATATATATATATATATATATATATATATATATATATATATATATATATATATATATATATATATATATATATATATATATATATATATATATATATATATACACACACACATCAAATCCAAAGACTCTGGAGCTGTGAGGCTGCAGTGCTGACCAGCCGTCATAACTCACACAACCACTGCTATCAATCAATCAATCAACATTTATTTATAAAGCACATATTCATACAAAAAAAAAGTAGCTCAAAGTGCTTTAGAAAATGAATAGAGAAATAGAAGACACAATAAAAAATAAACATAAGTCAACATTAATTAGCATAGAATAAGTAAGGTCCGATGGCCAGGGTGGACAGAAAAAACAAAAAAACCTCCAAAAGCTGGAGAAAAAAAAAAAAAAAAATTTGTAGGGGAATAAAATCTGTATGGGACCAATTCAGAGTAGCTTATTCACCTAATATGCAGGTCTTCAGAAAATGGGAGGAAAACAAAAAGTACCTGAAGAAAAAACCATACAGATATGGGAATTGAAGCCAGGAAGCTGCTCTAATCACTGTATTGCCATTGCAGTATACTAACACACGGTTCACAAGGGGAAAAACCTACAGTATAAAGAAATTTGCAAATGATGCATAAAATATGGATCAAATATATGCTAAAATATTATTAAATGTCCAATATGTGAGGCATCTATAGAAGGCACACAGTTTTCTTTGGCCAACTTAACTGAATGTACAAAAATGTACAAGCATGCTTATGCTTAGGCAACAAAGCGGCACCGTGTTTATTGCTGAGGTTTCATATTTCAAGACTCCTCAGTTTAGATTCCAACCCAGGAACGAACTATGCAGAGCTTGCACATTCATGCCATGGATTTTCCTCCAGTTTCTCTCTGCATGTTTCATTTGGTATTTGGGTACTTGGTATACCGTATTAATTCCCAAGGAGAGATTGTCTTTTCACATAACCTTTGGAGGTTTGGAGATCAGAGCACAGAGGAAGCCATTATAGAGAGCCCAGGGGCAATATTCAGGTTAAGGGCCCGGCTCAAGGGCCCAACAGATTAGAGTTCCCTTCTGAAAGAAATGGAATTTGAACCAGCAACCTTCCAGATACAAGCATAGATCTTTAACCTCAGAGTCACCACTCCACCTATTGTCATTAATTATCAACACTAAATTTGTGCCCCTATGATTAAACGAGAGTGTGCATGTTGGTATGTAAGCATGCCCTGAGAAAGACTGGCAACCTATCCAGGGCTTCATCTCATGACGCTGGATTAGTGAATGAATAGATTGGTCTGTTAAAGAGAATGTTTCCTTAACAGAACACTGCCTCTTCGTGCTTCATAAAACAGACGGTACAATTTTTTTTTTTTTTAGTGTTGATTGGGGCAAAAAAAATAAAATCTCTTCCGCATCGTTTCAAAAATCTCCACACTGTACTTTGGCATACATCAAATAAGACTCTGAGAAGTTTTTTTTTTTTTAATTAATAACCTTCTTCTTTCTCCCCTCGGACACAAGCTAGAACTGCAAAGAATTTGGATTACCATAAATTCAGAAACTGTCCAGCCTTTAACATAAAGATTCACAAGATCCACAAAAGCTGCCATCAGATAGTTGCAACCCTCTCTGACCACTTCTCCTTGGCGCCCTGGTCATCAATTATGGACAGATAACCCAGTGTATAGGCAGACCTCTTGACCAATGAATGAGGAGGGAGGCGGGACTTCAAATCAAAAGCTCAGTCTAGTTTGAACGCGCTTTCCTTTTGTACACTACTTGGATTTTCCGGAAGTATTAGTTCCATACTTTAGTAAAAATAAATACGTGTTAGACATTACAAAACAAATGACTGGCTAAGTGACACACGGCTTATGAGGCACAAGGAAACTGGAGTTATTTTTGTAATTTTTCAGCCAGATTGTCCCTGGCTTGTGTTTATTTTTTTATTTATTTTGTCCTTTTACTTATTTCTGATTATTTGTAAGCATTTTTAGGAATTAATATTGATCTGTTTATTGTTTTTTTCGTTGTTATGTATGTTGTTTTTCTCTTATGTTCCTTATGCTTTGTGGGTGGAACAGAGACATCCCTAATGTCACCCCTGAAGGGATCCATCAGTCTATACATTCAAAGCCTTTATTGGTTTCATTGACTTTTGGAGAGGGCACTTCTATGAGGCGTGTTGTTTTTCTGGAATCTGGATATATTGCTTTTGTTTTGTTATTTTTTTGATTATTGGGACTTGTAGCCTTTTTAAGCAAATGCTTGTTTTGGCCATTCTCTGTTCTCATTTTGATTTTTACAATTTACAACAACAAGATTTATTTATGTAGCACATTTTCATACAAATGATGGAGCTCAAAGTGCTTTACATGATGAAGAAAGAGAAAAAAGACAAAATAAATAAGAAAATCGAATTAGGGAACACTAATTAACATAGGATAAAAGTAAGGTCTATTGGTCAGGGAGGATAGAAAAAATAAAAAAACTGCAGACGGCTGGAGAAAAAAAAAATCTGCAGGGGTTCCGAGGCCACGAGACCACCCAGTCCCCTCTAGGCATTCTACCTAATATAAATGATCTCAATCAGT